>NC_064816.1:9851112-9949817 GCF_023721935.1 Panthera uncia | reverse complement strand
TAATATGATTTCTCTCATATGTGGAATTTAAGAAACAATATACATATATATATATATATATATACATGTATATATATATATGTGTATGTATATATATATATGTATATATATATGTGTGTGTGTATATATATATACACACATATATATATATGAATGAAAGGGAGGGAGAAGAGAAAGGGAAATAAATCCTGAGAATTTCTTAGAGATAGCAAACAAATTCAGGGTTGATGTAGGGAGGTGGGAGGAAGATGGGCTAGATGAATGTTGGATACTAAGGAGGGCAATTTTGACAGCACTGAGCGTTGTATGTAAGTGATTAATAAAATAATAATAATGTATGATGTAAGTTTGCAACTTGGATGGACCTAGAGGGTATAGTGCTGAATGAAATGAGCCAGTCAGAGAAAGACAAATACCATGTGATGACACTCATATGTGGAATTTAATACATTTAAAAAGGAACAAACAAGGAAAAGACAGACAAAAAAATCAGACTCTTAAACACAGAGAACAAACAGGTGGCTGCCAGAGGGAATGTGGGTGTGGATGGGTGAGATAGATAAAGGATATTAAGAGTACACTAATCTCCATGAGATCTCAACAGTGTATAGAATTGTTAAACATTACATTGTGCACGTCAAATTAATATAACACTAAATGTAAATTATACTTCAATAAAAACAATGGCTGGGAAGGGGGAAAATAAGATTTTCAGAGTTACCACATTACAATTGAAAGTGATCTGTTTTCCTTTTTTTAAATCCTTTTTTAATTAATTATTTTAATTAATTAATTTTTTAAATTTACTTCCAAGTTTGTTATCATATAGTGCAACAATGATTCAAGAGTAGATTCCTTAATTCCCCTTACCCATTTAGCCCACCACCCCTCCCACAACCTCTCCAGCAACCCTCTGATTCTTCTCTATATTTAAGAGTCTCTATGTATTGCTCCCTCCCTGTTTTTATATTATTTTTTCTTCCCGTCCCTTGTGTTCATCTGTTTTTTCCCTTATGTTCATCTGTTTTTTATTTTAAAGTCCTCATATGAGTGAAGTCATATGATATTTGTCTTTCTCTAATTTCTCTTAGCATAATACCCTCCAGTTCCATCCACGTAGTTGCAAAAGGCAAGATTTCATTATTTTTGATTGCTGAGTGATACTCCATTTTATATATATACCACATCTTCTTTATCCATTCATCTGTTGACGGACATTTGAGCTCTTTCCATACTTTGGCTACTGTTGATAGTGCTTCTATAAACACTGGGGTGCATGTGCCCTTTCAAAACGCATACCTGGATCCCTTGGATAAATACCTAGTAGTGCAGTTGCTGGGCCATAGGGTAGTTCTATTTTTAATTTTTTGAGGAAACTCCATACTGTTTTCCAGAGTGGCCATACCAGTTTGCATTCCCACCAGCAGTGCAAAAGAGATCCTGTTTTTCTGCATCCTCGCCAACATCTGTTGTTGCCTGAGTCGTTAATGTTAGCCACTCTGACAGGTGTGAGGTGGTATCTCATTGTAGTTTTGATATGTATTTCCCTGGTGCTGAGTGATGTTGAACGTTTTTTCATGTGTCTGTTAGCCATCTGGATGTCTTTGGAGAAGTGTCTATTCATGTCTTTTGCCCATTTCTTCACTGGATTATTTGTTTTTTGGGTGTTGAGTTTGATAAGTTCTTTATAGATTTTGGATACTAACCCTTTATCTGATATGTCATTTGCAAATATCTTCTCTCATTCTGTTGGTTTCCTTTTAGTTTTGCTGATTGTTTCCTTTGCTGTGCAGAAGCTTTTGACTTTGATGAGGTCCCAATAGTTCATTTTTACTTTTGTTTCCTTGCCTCCGGAGACGTGTTGAGTATGAAGTTGCTGCAGCCGAGATCGGAGAGGTTTTTTTCTGCTTTCTCTTCGAGGATTTTTGATGGCTTCCTGTCTTACATTTAGGTCTTTCATCCATTTTGAGTTTATTTTTGTGTATGGTGCAAGAAAGTGGTCCAGGTTCATTTTTCTGCATGCTGTTGTCCAGTTTTCCCAGCACCATTTGCTAAAGAGACTGTCTTTATTCCACTGGGTATTCTATCCTGCATTTTCAAAGGTTAGTTGGCCATACATTTGTGGGTCCATTTCTGGGTACTCTATTCTGTTCCATTGATCTGAGTGTCTGTTTTTTGCCAGTGTCATACTGTCTTGATGACTACAGCATTGTAACACGTCTTGAAGTCTGGGATTGTGATGCCTCCAGCTTCGGTTCTCTTTTTCAAGATTAGTTTGGGTATTAGGGGTCTTTTCTTGCTCCATACAAATTTTAGGATTGTTTGTACTAGGTCTGTGAAGAGTATTGGTGATATTTTGATAGGAATTGCATTGAATATGTAGATTGCTTTGGGTAGTATCGACATTATAACAATATTTTTTCTTCCTATCTAGAGACATGGAATATTTTTTCATTTTTTTGTGTCTTCTTCAATTTCATTCATAAGCTTTCAATAGTTTTCAATGTATAGATTTTTCATCACTTTGGTTAAGTTTATTACTAGGTATTTTACGGTTTTTGGTGCAATTGTAAATAGGATCAATACCTTGATTTCTCTTTCTGTTGCTTCATTATTAGTCTATAGGAATGCAACCAATTCCTGTGCATTGATATTATATCCTGCAACTTTGCTGAATTCATAGATCAGTTCTATAAGTTTTTTGGTGGAATCTTTTGGGTTTCCCATAGAGAGTACCATGTCATCTGCAAAGAGTGAAAGTTTGACCTCCTCCTGCCTGATTTGGATTCCTTTTATTCCTTTGTGTTGTCTGATAGCTGAGGCTAGGACTTCCAATACTACACTAAATAGCAGTGGTGAGAGTGTACATCCCTGTCTTCTTCCTGACCTTAGAGGGAGAGCTCTCAGGATTTCCCCATTGAGGATGATATTAGTGGTAGGTCTTTCATATATGGCTTTCATAATCTTGAGGTATTATCCTTCTATCCCTACTTTCCTGATGGTTTTTACCAAGAAAGGATGCTGTATTTTGTCAAATGCTTTCTCTGCATCTGTTGAGAGGATCATGTGGTTCTTGTCCTTTCTTTTATTCGTGTGATGTATCACATTGATTGTTTTGCAGATATCAAACAAGCCTACATCTCAGTTGGTCATGGTGAATAATTCTTTTAATGTATTGATGGATCCAGTTGAGTAGTATCTTGTTGAGGATTTTTCCATCCATGTTCATCAGGAAAATTCATCTGTAGTTCTCCTTTTTGTTGGGGTCTTTCTGGATTTGGAGTCAAGGTAATACTGGCTTCATAGAAAGAGTTTAGAAGTTTTCCTTCTATTTCTATTTTTTGGAACAGCTTCAAAAGAATAGGTGTTAATGCATCTTTAACTGTTTGGTAGAATCCCACTGGAAGCCACTAGGCCCTGACTCTTGTTTTGGGGAAATTTTTTGATTACTAATTCGATTTCTTTACTGGTTATGGAACTGTTCAAATTTTCTATTTCTTCCTGTTTCAGTTCTGGTAGTTTATATGCTTCTAGGAATTTGTCCATTTCTTCCAGATTGCGCATTTTATTAGCATATAATTAATCATAATATTCTCTTATTATTGTTTTGTATTTTTGCAGTGTTGGTTGTGATCTTTCCCCTTTCATTCTTGATTTTACTTATGTGGGTCCTTTCCTTTTTCTTTTTGACCAAGCTGGCTAGGTCTTTATCAATTTTGTTAATTCTTTCAAAGAACCATCTCCTGGTTTCATTGTTCTGTTCTGTTTTTTGGTTTCAATAGCATTGATTTCTGCTCTAATCTTTACTATTTCCTGTCTTATGCTGGCTTTTGGGTTTTATTTGCTGTTCTTTATCCAGCTTTTTAAGGTATAAGGTTAGGTTGTGTATCTGAGACCTTTCTTCCTTCTTTAGGAAAGCCTGGATTGCTATATACTTCCCTCTTATGACCGCCTTCCCTGCGTCCCAGAGGTTTTGGGCTGAGGTGTTATCATTTTCATTGGCTTCCATGTATTTTAATTTCCTCTTTAACCTCTTGGTTAGCCCATTCATTAATTGGTAGGATGTTCCTTAGTGTCCAAGTATTAGTTATCTTTCCAAATTTTTTCTTGTGGTTGGTTTCGAGTTTCATAGCATTGTGGTCTGAAAATATGCATGTATGATCTCGATCTTTTTGTACTTGTTGAGGGATGATTTGTGTCCCAGTATGTGGTCTATTCTGGAGAACGTTTCATGTGCAGTTGAGAAGATTGTGTATTCTGCTGCTTTCGGATGAAATGTTCTGAATATATCTGTTAAGTCCATCTAGTCCAGTGTGTCATTCAAAGCCATTGTTTCATTGTTGATTTCTGATTAAATGATCTGTCCATTGTTGTAAGTGGCATGTTGAAGTCCCTTACTACTATGGTATTATTAACAATGAGTTTCTTTATGTTTGTGATTAATAGATTTATATATTTGGGTGCTTTCACATTTGGATCGTAAGTGTTTACAATTGTTATATCTTGGTGGATAGACCAATTCGTCTCTTGTTATGGTCTTTATTTTAAAATCTAGCTTGTCTGATGTAAGTATGGCTACTCTGGCTTTCTTATAGTGACCATTAGCATGAAAGATGGCTCTCCATCCCCTACTTTCAATCTAAAGGTTTCTTTAGGTCTACAACAGGTCTCTTGTAAACAACATATAGATGGATCTTGTTTTCCTATCCATTCTGTTATCCTATGTCTTTTGATTGAAGCATTTATTCCATTGACATTTAGGATGAGCACTGAAAGATATGAATTTATTGCCATTATGTTGCCTGGAGAGTTGGAGTTTCTGGTGTTGTTCTCTGGTCCTTTGTAATCTTTGTTGCTTTTTGGTCTTTTTCTTTTTTCTTTTTTTTCTTTTTCTTTTTGTCCTTTCTCCCCTCAGAGAGTCCCCCTTAAAATTTTTTGCAGGGATGGTTAAGTGGTCATGAACTCCTTTAATTTTTGTGTGTCTGGGAAATCTTTTATCTCTCCTTCTATTTTGAATGACAGCCTTGCTGGATAAAGAATACTTGGCTGCATATTTTTCCTATTCAGCACATTCATATATCCTGCCACTCCTTTCTGGCCTGCCAACTTTCTGTGGCTAGGTCTGCTGTGAACCTAATCTGTCTTCCCTTGTAGGTTAAGGACATTTTTCCCTTGATGCTTTCATGATTCTTTCCTTGCCTGAGTATTTTGTGAATTTGACTATGATATGCCTTGTTGATGCTCGGTTTTTGTTGAATCTAATGGGAGGTGCTTCCTGAATTTCTATGTCTGTGTCTTTCTCCAGGTTAGGAAAGTTTTCTACTATGATTTGCTTACATAAACCTTCCATCCCTTTTTATCTCTCTTCATCTTCTAAGACCCCCTACGATTGGGATGTTATTCCTTTTTAATGAGTCACTGAATTCTCTAATTCTTATATTGTGCTCTTTTGCCTTAGTTTCCTCTTTTTTTCTGCTTTCATTATGCACATTAAGTTTGTCCTCTATATCATTGATTCACTGCTCTGTTTCATCCATCCTTGCCACCGTGGCATCCATTCAAGAATGTAGCTCAGTTATATCATTGTTTTTCATCCTGACTGGCTTTACTTCTTTCATCTCTGCAGAAAGCGATTCTAATCATTTTAAACCCCAACTATTCTTATTATCGTGATTCTAAATTATATTTCAGACATCTTACTTGTATCTGTGTTGATTAAGTCCCTGGCTGTCATTTCTTCCTTTTCTTTCTTTTGGGGTCAACTCCTTCATTTCATCATTTTGAGGGAAGAAAAGGAATTAATAAAGTAAAAAAATAAAAATTGAAAACAACACACAAAAATGAAATAAAGGAAGCTAGATCTTAGATGTGTTTTGGTGTGGTTGTTAAAGGGAGCTTGATACATTAGAGAAAAAAGGGAAGGATGCGAGAAGAGAAAAAAGGAAAAAGAAAAAAGAAAAGGTTTGAAAATTTGAAAAAAATGAATATAACATACAATAAATTAAATAATGGGAGTAAAATAGAATTTGAAAATTTTACAAAAAATTAAAAAATAAAATAGAAAAAATTGAGGAAAAATCTTTTTAATAAAAATGGAAAATAAAAATAAATTTTTCCCTATCTGTATGCAAGAATAAGAAAAGAGAAGAAAAGGGAAAAAATTGAATAGATGGACCAGCAAACAGAATGAAATGCGTTTGAAATTATATCCGGTTTTTTTTCCTAGAAGTCAAACTATGAAGCAATTTCTAGACTGTAAACTAAGCAGGCAGAGAGACTTCTGGTGTTCCTCAACAGCACAGTTGGCCCAGTTTGGCCAGGCTTAGTGTAACGACTTCATTGTCCACTAGATAGAACAGCTTAGCTTACTGAGGTAGATTGTTGTGGTACATGTAGGCATGTAGGCACATGTGCGGGAGGGGTAAAAATGGCATCACCCCTCTACCCAGGGTCTAATATCAAAACTCTGTGCTCTCCCTGACAGGCAACCAAGCACCTCTCTTTTGTCTCTGGCTTTCCTCCACTCCCTGCTTCTATACTGTCCATGACCAAGCTGTCAGCTTGCCAGGCGTCACCTCCCTCCTGGGATTTATCTCAGATGGGGTTGTTTCCCAACACAGCACTTCTGAGGGACTGCAGGTTTGACCCGCTCAGACCCTCTGGGGAGAGTCTCACTGAGCAATGGCCGGGTGCCGGCCTGCACCTAGAAACGTTCGTGAGACCATGCTGATGCACATATCCAGAGACTGCATCTGGCTGCAAGCCTGCACCAGAAAAAGTTTGTGTGATCATGTAGCAGCAACGTTTCAGGGATTATGGAAAACCACAACACACATCTGGTGCCAAGTTTCACCTTTAACATCCTTGTTTCAATACCAATAAAAGAGGTCGTTCTCCAGGGTCTGCTGGGATCTTCACCTGTGGGGAGGCTGCACAGCCTCTACTGAATGTCCTACCAGCAAGGGAACCACCACTCCCCTTGTGACCCAAGAACCCCTCAGACCTTGCTCTCTACTCCTGGGGATTCACCCTTCCCACCAGAACACTACCAGGTATTGAGCTGTGGAGTTTCAGAACTCTGCACTCCCTGTTTATAGAGTCTTAATGGAATTTAAACCCCCTCCTTTCTCCCTTTTTTGTCCATTCCCTTGGGGCTATTTCCACTCTTCCTTTCTATCTCCAGCTGCTTTGGAGGGGGTGTTGTGCTTTTCCCATGCTCTCCCCTGTCTCCGTCCTCTCTTCACAAGCAAAAACAGCTCCCTGCCCTCCGTGGCCTCTCTCTCCCCCAGTTCACCACTCTGCGCCACATAACTGCCCAGTTCTGTGTTCAGGTGGTGGAGATTGTTGTGTTAATCCTCAAATCAGTTTTCTAGGTGTGCAAGATGGTTTCGTGTTGATCTGGCTGCATTTCAGGGACGAGAGATGAAAAAAAAAAAAAAAAACTACCATGCTGTTCCGCCATCTTGGCCCCTCCCCCAAGCTGATATGTTTTTCAACAACAACAACAAAAACAGAAATATAACCCAATGGAATACAAGGGAGTGCAGAAGTAAATTCAAATATATACAACTGAATGGTTTTTACACGTGTGTCAGGAAATTTCAATGACATATGCACAGCCTGTCCAAGAAATGGTGGTGGGAAACATGGATATCCACGTGCAAAAAGATGAAGTCGACCCTTCCAGCCACCATCTACCAGCATGACTCCAAGTGGGTCATGGACTGAAGCATAAGAAATATAACTGCAAGCACTTAGAAGAAAATACAGAAGTACATTTATATGACCCTGGATTTGACTATAATTTCCCAGATGTAACACCAAAAACACAGGCGATTAGAGAAAAAAGCATTTTGGCGAAATTAAAAATATTTGTACATTAGAGGGCACTATTTCCCAAGTGAAAAGACAACCAACAAAATGCAGAAAAGACTGGCAAATCGCATAGCTGGTAATGGATTAATATCCAAAATATATAGGGGGTTGGAGGGAAGATGGCGGCGTAGGAGGATGCTGGGCTCACCGCGCGTCCTGCCGATCACTTAGATTCCACCTACACCTGCCTAAAGAACCCAGAAAACCGCCAGAGGATTAGCAGAACGGAGTCTCCGGAGCCAAGCGCAGACGAGAGGCCCACGGAAGAGGGTAGGAAGGGCGGCGAGGCGGTGCGCGCTCCACGGACTGGCGGGAGGGAGCCGGGGCGGAGGGGCGGCCCGCCGGCCAAGCAGAGCCCCCGAGTCTGGCTGGCAAAAGCGGAGGGGCCGGACGGACTGTGTTCCCACAGCAAGCGCGACTTAGCGTCTGGGAGGTCATAAGTTAACAGCTCTGCTCGGAAAGCGGGAAGGCTGGAGGACAAAGGGAGGGAGAGCTGCTGAGCCCCCGGACGGCAGAGCTCAGCTTGGCGGGGAACAAAGGCGCTCGCCAGCGCCATCTCCCCCGCCCATCCCCCAGCCAAAATCCCAAAGGGAACCAGTTCCTGCCAGGGAACTTGCTCGCTCCGCGCAAACACCCAACTCCGTGCTTCTGCGGAGCCAAACCTCCGGCAGCGGATCTGACTCCCTCCCGCGGCCACAGGGCTCCTCCTGAAGTGGATCACCTAAGGAGAAGCGAGCTAAGCCTGCCCCTCCTGCCCCCGTGCACCTTGCCTACCCACCCCAGCTAATATGCCAGATCCCCAGCACCACAAGCCCGGCAGTGTGCAAGTAGCCCAGACGGGCCACGCCACCCCACAGTGAATCCCGCCCCTAGGAGAGGGGAAGAGAAGGCACACACCAGTCTGACTGTGGCCCCAGCGGGGGGCTGGGGGCAGACATCAGGTCGGACTGTGGCCCCGCCCACCAACTCCAGTTATACACCACAGCACTGGGGAAGTGCCCTGCGGGTCCTCACCACTCCAGGGACTCTCCAAAATGACCAAACGGAAGAATTCCCCTCAGAAGAATCTCCAGGAAATAACAACAGCCAATGAACTGATCAAAAAGGATTTAAATAATATAACAGAAAGTGAATTTAGAGTAATAGTCATAAAATTAATCGCTGGGCTTGAAAACAGTATACAGGACAGCAGAGAATCTCTTGCCACAGAGATCAAGGGACTAAGGAACAGTCACGAGGAGCTGAAAAGCGCTTTAAATGAAATGCAAAACAAAATGGAAACGACGACGGCTCGGATTGAAGAGGCAGAGGAGAGAATAGGTGAACTAGAAGATACAGTTATGGAAAAAGAGGAAGCTGAGAGAAAGAGATAAAAAAAATCCAGGAGTATGAGGGAAAAATTAGAGAACTAAGTGATACACTAAAAAGAAATAATATACGCATAATTGGTATCCCAGAGGAGGAAGAGAGAGGGAAAGGTGCTGAAGGGGTACTTGAAGAAATTATAGCTGAGAACTTCCCTGAACTGGGGAAGGAAAAAGGCATTGAAATCCAAGAGGCACAGAGAACTCCCTTCAGACGTAACTTGAATCGATCTTCTGCACGACATATCATAGTGAAACTGGCAAAATACAAGGATAAAGAGAAAATTCTGAAAGCAGCAAGGGATAAACATGCCCTCATATATAAAGGGAGACCTATAAGACTCGTGACTGATCTCTCCTTTGAAACTTGGCAGGCCAGAAAGGCTTGGCACGATATCTTCAGTGTGCTAAACAGAAAAAATATGCAGCTGAGAATCCTTTATCCAGCAAGTCTGTCATTTAGAATAGAAGGAGAGATAAAGGTCTTCCCAAACAAACAAAAACTGAAGGAATTTGTCACCACGAAACCAGCCCTACAAGAGATCCTAAGGGGGATCCTGTGAGACAAAGTACCAGAGACATCACTACAAGCATAAAACATACAGACATCACAATGACTCTAAACCCGTATCTTTCTATAATAACACTGAATGTAAATGGATTAAATGCACCAACCAAAAGACATAGGCTTTCAGAATGGATAAAAAAACAAGACCCATCTATTTGCTGTCTACAAGAGACTCATTTTAGATCTGAGGACACCTTTAGATTGAGAGTGAGGGGATGGAGAACTATTTATCATGCTACTGGAAGCCAAAAGAAAGCTGGAGTAGCCATACTTATATCAGACAAACTAGACTTTAAATTAAAGGCTGTAACAAGAGATGAAGAAGGGCATTATATAATAATTACAGGGTCTATCCATCAGGAAGAGCTAACAATTATAAATGTCTATGCGCCGAATACCGGAGCCCCCAGATATATAAAACAATGACTCATAAACATAAGCAACCTTATTGATAAGAATGTGGTCATTGCAGGGGACTTTAACACCCCACTTACAGAAATGGATAGATCATCTAGACACACGGTCAATAAAGAAACAAGGGCCCTGAATGATACATTGGATCAGATGGACTTGACAGATAGATTTAGAACTCTGCATCCCAAAGCAACAGAATACACTTTCTTCTCGAGTGCACATGGAACATTCTCCAAGATAGATCATATACTGGGTCACAAAACAGCCCTTCATAAGTTTACAAGAATTGAAATTATACCACGCATACTTTCAGACCACAATGCTATGAAGCTTGAAATCAAGCACAGGAAAAAGTCTGGAAAACCTCCAAAAGCATGGAGGTTAAAGAACACCCTACTAACGAATGAGTGGGTCAACCAGGCAATTAGAGAAGAAATTAAAAAATATATGGAAACAAACGAAAATGAAAATAAAACAATCCAAACGCTTTGGGACGCAGCGAAGGCAGTCCTGAGAGGAAAATACATTGCAATCCAGGCCTATCTCAAGAAACAAGAAAAACCGAAATACAAAATCTAACAGCACACCTAAAGGAAATAGAAGCAGAACAGCAAAGGCAGCCTAAACCCAGCAGAAGAAGAGAAATCATAAAGATCAGAGCAGAAATAAACAATATAGAATCTAAAAAAACTGTAGAGCAGATCAACGAAACCAAGAGTTGGTTTTTTGAAAAAATAAACAAAATTGACAAACCTCTAGCCAGGCTTCTCAAAAAGAAAAGGGAGATGACCCAAATAGATGAAATCATGAATGAAAATGGAATTATTACAACCAATCCCTCAGAGATACAAACAATTATCAGGGAATACTATGAAAAATTATATGCCAACAAATTGGACAACCTGGAAGAAATGGACAAATTCCTAAACACCCACACTCTTCCAAAACTCAATCAGGAGGAAATAGAAAGCTTGAACAGACCCATAACCAGAGAAGAAATTGAATCGGTTATCAAAAATCTCCCAACAAATAAGAGTCCAGGACCAGATGGCTTCCCAGGGGAGTTCTACCAGACGTTTAAAGCAGAGATAATACCTATCCTTCTCAAGCTATTCCAAGAAATAGAAAGGGAAGGAAAACTTCCAGACTCATTCTATGAAGCCAGTATTACTTTGATTCCTAAACCAGACAGAGACCCAGTAAAAAAAGAGAACTACAGGCTAATATCTCTGATGAATATGGATGCAAAAATTCTCAATAAGATACTAGCAAATCGAATTCAACAGCATATAAAAAGAATTATTCACCATGATCAAGTGGGATTCATTCCTGGGATGCAGGGCTGGTTCAACATTCGCAAATCGATCAACGTGATACATCACATTAACAAAAAAAAAGAGAAGAACCATATGATCCTGTCAATCGATGCAGAAAAGGCCTTTGACAAAATCCAGCACCGTTTCTTAATAAAAACTCTTGAGAAAGTCGGGATAGAAGGAACATACTTAAAGATCATAAAAGCCATTTATGAAAAGCCCACAGCTAACATCATCCTCAACGGGGAAAAACTGAGAGCTTTTTCCCTGAGATCAGGAACACGACAGGGATGCCCACTCTCACCGCTGTTGTTTAACATAGTTCTGGAAGTTCTAGCATCAGCAATCAGACAACAAAAGGAAATCAAAGGCATCAAAATTGGCAAAGATGAAGTCAAGCTTTCGCTTTTTGCAGATGACATGATATTATACATGGAAAATCCGATAGACTCCACCAAAAGTCTGCTAGAACTGATACATGAATTCAGCAAAGTAGCAGGATACAAAATCAATGTATAGAAATCAGTTGCATTCTTATACACTAACAATGAAGCAACAGAAAGACAAATAAAGAAACTGATACCATTCACAATTGCACCAAGAAGCATAAAATACCTAGGAATATATCTAACCAAAGATGTAAAAGATCTGTATGCTGAAAACTATAGAAAGCTTATGCAGGTAATTGAAGAAGATTTAAAGAAATGGAAAGACATTCCCTGCTCATGGATTGGAAGAATAAATATTGTCAAAATGTCAATACTACCCAAAGCTATGTACACATTCAATGCAATCCCAATCAAAATTGCACAAGCATTCTTCTCGAAACTAGAACAAGCAATCCTAAAATTCATATGGAACCACAAAAGGCCCCGAATAGCCAAAGTAATTTTGAAGAAGAAGACCAAAGCAGGAGGCATCACAATCCCAGACTTTAGCCTCTACTACAAAGCTGTCATCATCAAGACAGCATGGTATTGGCACAAAAACAGACACATAGACCAATGGAATAGAATAGAAACCCCAGAACTAGACCCACAAACGTATGGCCAACTCATCTTTGACAAAGCAGGAAAGAACATCCAATGGAAAAAAGACAGTCTCTTTAACAAATGGTGCTGGGAGAACTGGACAGCAACATGCAGAAGGTTGAAACTAGACCACTTTCTCACACCATTCACAAAAATAAACTCAAAATGGATAAAGGACCTGAATGTGAGACAGGAAACCATCAAAACCTTAGAGGAGAAAGCAGGAAAAGACCTCTCTGACCTCAGCCGTAGCAATCTCTTACTTGGCACATCCCCAAAGGCAAGGGAATTAAAAGCAAAAGTGAATTACTGGGACCTTATGAAGATAAAAAGCTTCTGCACAGCAAAGGAAACAACCAACAAAACTAAAAGGCAACCAACGGAATGGGAAAAGATATTTGCAAATGACATATCGGACAAAGGGCTAGTATCCAAAATCTATAAAGAGCTCATCAAACTCCACACCCGAAAAACAAATAACCCAGTGAAGAAATGGGCAGAAAACATGAATAGACACTTCTCTAAAGAAGACATCCAGATGGCCAACAGGCACATGAAAAGATGTTTAACGTCGCTCCTTATCAGGGAAATACAAATCAAAACCACACTCAGATATCACCTCACGCCAGTCAGAGTGGCCGAAATGAAGAAATCAGGAGACTATAGATGCTGGAGAGGATGTGGAGAAACAGGAACCCTCTTGCACTGTTGGTGGGAATGCAAATTGGTGCAGCCGCTCTGGAAAGCAGTGTGGAAGTTCCTCAGAAAATTAAAAATAGACCTACCCTATGACCCAGCAATAGCACTGCTAGGAATTTATCCAAGGGATACAGGAGTACTGATGCATAGGGGCACTTGTACCCCAATGTTTATAGCAGCACTCTCAACAATAGCCAAATTATGGAAAGAGCCTAAATGTCCATCAACTGATGAATGGATAAAGAAATTGTGGTTTATATACACAATGGAATACTACGTGGCAATGAGAAAAAATGAAATATGGCCCTTTGTAGCAACGTGGATGGAACTGGAGAGTGTGATGCTAAGTGAAATAAGCCATACAGAGAAAGACAGATACCATATGGTTTCACTCTTATGTGGATCCTGAGAAACGTAACAGAAACCCATGGGGGAGGGGAAGGAAAAAAAAAAAAAGGTTAGAGTGGGAGAGAGCCAAAGCATAAGAGACTGTTAAAAACTGAGAACAAACTGAGGGTTGATGGGGGGTGGGAGGGAGGGCAGGGTCTGTGATGGGTATTGAGGAGGGCACCTTTGGGATGAGCACTGGGTGTTGTATGGAAACCAATTTGACAGTAAATTTCATATATTCAAAAATAAAAAATAAATAAATAAATAAATAAAATAAAGAAAGAAAGAAAGAAAGAAAAGAAAGACCTCTAAGCTAAGTCAGTGTCTACTTTTGCATATTTATATATAACCTTCTGACGTGCAACCAAACAGTAATGCAAACAGTTTATTTCTTTTTGTATTAAGGGAAGTCAGAATAAAAATTTCTGGTTTGATCTCTAAAAAAAAAAAATTTAAAAAATTAAAAAAAATTTTAAAAAAACAAAATATATAAAGAATTTCAAAAATTCCACCAACCAAAAAACACAAACAACTCAATTTTAAAAAGGCAATTTTAAAATTTAAATTCCAATTACTTAACATACAGTATAATATTCATTTCAGGTGCACAATCCACTGACTCAATGCCTCCATAATAAAAACTTTTAAAAAAGATTAAAAAGAAAAAACAGTAAGTGCGGGCAATGATTTGGAGAAAAGAGAACCCTCTGATATTGTTGGTGGAAATAGAAACTGGAGTTGCCACTGCGGAAAAGAGTATAGAGGCTCCTTCAAGGCATAAATAAAGCCACTCTGCAATCCAGTAATTGCACTACGGGGTCATTACCCCAAAAATATTTTTAAAAAATTCAAAGGGATACTTGCACCTCTATGCTTACGGCAGCATCATTTACAATATCCAAATTGTGGAAGCAGCTCATGTGTCCACCAACAGATGAATGAATAAAGAAGATGTGGTACGTACACACACACACACACACACACACACACACACACTGGAATATTTTTCAGCCAATAAAAAAAAAACTGAAATCTTGCTTTTCAACCTTAGCATAAGCTAGAGGGTCTTATGCTAAATGAAATTAGTCATTCGGAGAAAAACAAATACCATATGCTTTCGTTCATATGTGCAATTTAAGAAACAGTACAAATGAGCAAGGGGAAGAAAGGACAGAGAAAACGAGAAACAGACTCTTAACTATAGAGAACAAACTGATGGTTACCAGAGGGTGTTGTGGGGGGGGGGGGGGGGGGGGGGAAATAGGTGATGGGGATTAAGGACTGTCCGTGTCATGATGAGCACCAGGTGTTGTACAGAAGTGCCGAATCACTATATTGTACACCTGAAACTAACATTACACTGTATGTTAACTGTACTGGAATTAAAATTTTTAAGTAAATTTAAAAAAAATTGTGAAAAGAAAAAGAAAGCAATAGACTCAAATAGACACTTCTCCAAAGAAGATATAGGTATGGATATTTAGAGGCAAATATGACTAATCATTAGGGAAATGCAAATCAAACCCATAATGTGATACCACAACACACATAGTAGAATGGCTATTTTTTTAAAACTAAACAGAAAATAATTGTTGGTGAGGATAAGGGAAATTGCAGCCCCGTGGTGCTTGCTGATGAGAATGAAAAGTGGCACAGCTAGTGTAGAAAAGATTGTGCCAGTTCCTTAAAATGTAAACATAGAATGATCATTTGGAGTTTCACTCCTGCTTATGTACCTACTTATATGTCCCAAAAGAATTTATTTTTATTTATTTTTAATTTTTTAATGTTTTTTTTTAGAGAGACAGACATGAGCAGGGGAGAGAGAGCAAGACCCAGAATCTGAAACAGGCTCCAGGCTCTGAGCTGTCAGCACAGAACCCGACCCAAGGCTCAAACCCACAAACCATGAGATCATGGCCTGAGCTGAAGGCTCAACCAACTGAGACACCCAGGGTCCTCTGTCCCAATAGAATTTAGAGCAGTGACTAGAACAGATTTTTGTACACCAATTTTCAAAACACCTTTATTCACAGTATCCAAAATGTGGAGACAACCCAAATGTCCATCAACAAACTCATGGATGAACAAAGTGTGGTGAACACATACAGCAGAACATCATTCAGCCTTTAACATGAATGGGATTCTGACACGAGCTATAACTTGGGTGAACCTCACAAATATTATGCGACCTGAAAGAAGCCGGCACAAACAGACCAATATTATACAATTACATGTATATGAGATACCTAGGGTAATCTCTTTAGGTAAACCTAAAGAGAAGGTAGGATGGTGGGACACAGGGGCTGGGCAGAGGGGCAATACGAATTTAGTATTTCAAGGAGACGGAAGTTCAGTTTGAGACGATGAGGACGTTCTGGAGATTGATAGAGGTGGTGGGTGCTCAACAGTGAGAAAGCGCTTAATGACACAGAAGTATATTTCAAAATGTTTAACGTTTAATGTTTAATATTTATATGTATTTTCCCCTGAGAAAACAAGGATGAAAAAAAGAGTGACATATTTGACAAGAACTTCATGGGGGTCTGGGTGGCTCAGTCAGTTAGGCATCCAACTCTAGATTTTGGCTCAGGTCATGATGTAACAATTTGTGACTTCGAGACCCACACTGCGCTCTGTGCTGGCAGAGTGGAGCCTGCTTGGGATTTTCTGTCTATCCCTCTCTCTGCACCTCCCAAGCTTACTCTCTCTCTCTCTCTCTCTCAAAGTAAATAAATGAACTTAAAAAAAAAAAGAATTTCAGGGGCGCCTGGGTGGCGCAGTCGGTTAAGCGTCCGACTTCAGCCAGGTCACGATCTCGCGGTCCGTGAGTTCGAGCCCCGCGTCAGGTTCTGGGCTGATGGCTCGGAGCCTGGAGCCTGTTTCCGATTCTGTGTCTCCCTCTCTCTCTGCCCCTCCCCAGTTCATGCTCTGTCTCTCTCTGTCCCAAAAATAAATAAAAAACGTTGAAAAAAAAATAAAAAAAATAAAAAAGAATTTCAGTTCCATAAAGGCTTAATGGGATATAGAGAAAGGAATCCAAAGTACAAGGAGATAAGTGCATGGTGATGGGTTTATCTTGTGTGATTCGATACCTCAACCACAAAGTACACTCAAACTAAGGAATCAGAGGACATAAAATTCATAAGGTCATTGAGAAATAGCTTGGGGAGGGCTATAATGTCTTCCTTGACAAGCTCTACAGAGCTTCTCCCTCATGTGATAGACTTACCATGGACATGCTGAAATTGAAATGCCTTTGTCCTGAGTTCAGCCCCTCCTGAATTGCCAGAGGCCATGTCAGCAGTCCAAAATGATTCTAGGTTTGTTATTCATAGTGTGTAAGAATTAACCACTCTCATCAACATTGGGGGGACCACATGGATTTTTGCAAAAGGAAAATTCATCATGGTGTCTCCAAGAAACAAAAATGATGAGCAGTTTACTAAGGGCCCATCGATTTGTGTAAGTAGAAAAATAAAGAACACAAAAAGAAAACAAAAAAATAAAACAACCACCTCCAATGATCATGAGGAAAAGATTGACCAGAGTCACCACAATAAAGGGTCATAATCTCTACCTGACTATCGGTCCTGAGACCGTCCACCGGCCCAGATCCTCAATTGGTGTAACCATTTACACCTGGTGGAAGGCTGTAAAATGGCACAATTGCTTTACATTTTCCTCCAAACCCAACCCAAAGGCTCTGAGGTGATAGCACAGGCTAGCTTATAATCGTTCATGAGGACTGTGGTCTAAACTAAAATTGGCGCCTTGCTATTGGGCAAAATGAGAGTAATGATACCGTGGAAACTGGCAAATGCTACAAGTAAGCTCTCTTCTTAATCTTTTGTTCTATTTTCCACCTTTCTTCTTGCTTTCCGCTTCTTTTTGTCTTTGCTTCTGAGAGATAGGTCCATGAACATTTATCTGCATACTAGTGTTTGGAGGGACCTGTGGACATTTAGCTGGAAAACTGTGAATCAGGTAATAGGAGATTACCATTATGGCTGACAATCCCAGTGGGGGCTTCTGGGGTCAGGTGATAAGGAGACATTCGTCTTAGTCTGTCTCACACAACACAGGTTAGGTCCTTGAGTGTCTCCTGCTCACACTGCCTAATTTCTGGGATGCAGCATTAGAAAAGATGGCGGTGGCAATAGGCAGAGTAGCCATATTGTGTGTGAGATCTGTGAAGAGCCTATTACGGTAGGAGGTGCTGAGGGAAATCACAGGACAGCGTTGCTGCCTACCAAAACATTAAAGGAAAAATGACAATGCATCCCTGGGAAAATCACCAAGAATGACACCATCAAGGCCTGAAACATCAGGAGTTGCAATTTCTATTACCTTCACACTTTATTTATGTTTAGGACTGTGTGAGGGGAAACTGAAGATTGCATAGCAAAGATGGATTATTGCAAACTAACCACAGAGGGTTCCAGGGGCCTCTGCTCTTGCAGATGTGATCTCCTTCCAAGGTGGATTGACATAAAGCCCTGGAAACTCATCTATCAATTCTGATATGTTCAATGGTTTTCCTCCAAAAGAAGATAATCTAATATATCTGTATATATATAAATACATACGATAAAGATATTGCTTTAAACCCATAGCAAAAGCGTTTCACATTAACTTCAGTGGCTCCTCCTATCACATTAAAAGTACTCAATTTGCTGTATTAGGTATATGTTCTTAAATATCACAATCGGGGCACTAGGATGGCTCAGTGGTTGACCATCCAACTTTGCCTCAGGTCATGATCTTGTAATTCATGGGTTTGAGCCTGCACTGTGCTCTGTGCTGACAGCTCAGAGCCTGGAGACTGCTTCTGATTCTGTGCCTTCCTCTCTCTCTCTGCCCCTACTCCCCCATCCCTCAAAAAATAAATAAACATTAAAAAAATTAAGAATCCATGGGATGAAGTTTAATGAGAGGCCTAAACAGTTTTAGAGAAATACAGAAGAGGGGTGTCTGGGTGACTGAACCAGTAGGCGCCCCACTCTTGATTGTGGTCCAAGTCATGATCTCAAAATTTCTGACATTGAGCCCCACTTCAGGCTCTGTGCTGATAGCATGGACATGGCTTGTGATATTCCCTCAATCTCTCTCACCCTCACCACTTGCTCTTACTCTCTCTCAAAATAAATACCTTACAAACTACAGAAGAAATACTTGTGCATAAAGTATGAAAAATTTCTAGCAACCGAATACTGTAGAAAGATAAACTGCAGACTGTCAGCCTCTGAACTGATACAAATATCATGATCTAGGTCTTCTAGGGTTTTAAGCCCGGTTACTCAAGTCTTTATCTTGCAACAAAGAATCCTACATGCAGACAATGTCTCTCGGCTAAAGAGATTTCTCAGGGCTTGCTTGATGTCTCTGTTCCTCAGACCATAGATGAAGGGGTTCAACATGGGTGTCACCACCGTGTACATGACTGAGGCTATGGCACTTGCCCTGGAGTTTTGTGCAGCAGCAGAACTCAGATACACCCCAAGGCATGTGCCATAGAACAAAGAGACCACTGAGAGATGAGACCCACACGTGGAAAATGCTTTATACTTGCCCCTCACTGATGAAATTCTCAAAATGGAAGTGACAATTCTAGAGTAAGAGAACAGGATACCAGTGAGTGGAACAACACCCAGAAGTCCACTTACCAAATACACTGCCAGGTCATTGAGGAAAGTATCAGAGTAAGCAAGTTGGATCACCTGCTTAAGTTCACAGAAAAAGTGAAGGATTTCCAGCTCTGTGCAAAAAGAGAGTCGCAAAATCAGTAAGTCAAGTAATAGAGAGTAAAAAACACCCAATAACCAGCATACCAGGAGCAGGATGCCACAGAACTTGGGGTTCATGATGACCATGTAGTGCAGTGGCTGACAGATGGCCACAAACCGGTCATAGGCCATCACTGTCAAGAGTATGTTATCTAATACTCCAAAAAGCATGAAAAAGTACATCTGGCTGAGGCAGCCTTCATAGGTGATCACTTTGCTCTGCGTCTGGATGTTCAGCAGCATCTTTGGGACGGTGGTGGAGGTGAAACAGATGTCTGAAAAGGACAGGTTGGAGAGGAAGAAGTACATGGGCGTGTGGAGGCGGGGGTCCGTGATAATGGCCAGGATCATGAGCAGGTTCCCAGTGAAGGTGACCAGGTACATGGACAGGAACACCCAAAAGAGAAGTGACTGCAGCCCCCCCTCATCTGAGAGTCCCAGGAGAATAAATTGTGTGGCACAGGTTTGATTTCTTTCTTCCATGTAACTGACGAAAACAGCTGGAACAGAGACAAGAACATTGTAAAGACACCAGCAGTGATCACAGTATTGAAAGAAATGCTTCGTTTTCAACACACTTCACCCATTAATTCTTACACATTCCCTACCAATCTAGAATATGTACCAGAAAATTTCAGGGACTCTCAAATGCTCCATGTTTTCCGTGAGTCTGAAACTGTTCACAATTCTTGTTCTGAATCAAAATAATTTCAAAGCAGTGTTCTCCATAAATTTCCTGAGATTTTTTCGCCCAACAAAATTTAACAAAAATATCTTGTAACAAATAATGTTGAAAGCATTACAAAAAGTAGTGATGGGTGTTTGCCCTTAACAACACTGAGTCTTAGACGTTTATGTGTGTGAAGAGGGAGGAATAGAATATTAATAAATGAATAAATGATGTTTTAAGTGGTGGTTACAACTAATAAGTAAAATAATTCAGGAAAAATTAGTCTAAGTAGAAGGGAAACTTGCCAATGTGTCAAGTCAAACAGGGGCTTCTGACCTAGAAAACTAAGGGATATATGAACCTTCCCAATTACTTTGAGAAAACCAGTTAAGCCAGAGAAACCGCATATGCAAAGGCCTTCAGTCAAGAGCTCACCGGAAACCATCAGGCAACATCAAAGAAAAAGTTGTGAGCAGAGCAGGTAACACAATGGGAGAGAGAAGAGACAAACAAACAAGAGAGAAGAGCTCAAAGCCTCCTGCATCTTTAGAAACATTCTAAGGCAGTGGACACAACAGTTCAGTGTCGTTTTTATATTTATATGTTATATATAATGTCTGTCTACAACACGATACATTTTATGTAATGTATACTAATGGAACATAATTCATTCCTCCATAATTCTCTTTCTCTCTACCTTTACTCTAGGTCTCCAGTTGGTGTAATTTCTGTAGTTTTTACCTCATAAGACAGCTTCAGCTTGCTACAAATGCTTAATATGTGTGTACTTCACTAATAAATTCTCTTTGTTCTACACACACACACACACACACACACACACACACACACACACGTGGGTAGGGAAAGCAACAGAGAGTTCTCCATTATTGTGGTACCGTGTACTCTTACAGCTGAAGCACAACTTTTTAGAAATCAGGGGACGGGCTATGCCATTAGTCAAAGAGTTTCTTTCTCTGATGAGAATTGTATTTTGTTGTAGGCATTCCAGTAGAGTAGTCACAGCTATGAATCACGAGAACCACCCAGAATTAGAAGAATTACCATTAATCTTTCTCAACTGCTTCCAAAAAATTCAAATGGGAAACACTTCCTACTTTAATTGTTCAGGCCACCATTGCACTGTACCAAAGCCAAGAAGAGGCACTGCAAGAAAAGAAAAGTACAAAATGATATTCCCAAAGAATATTTATGTGAAAATCTTCGACTAAATAGTACTAATTCAAGCACATCAGCCTTTGATCATGATGTAGAAAAAGATTATGCATCCTGACCAAGTGGGATTTATTCCTGGAAGGCAAGGATGGTTTAACTAATAAATCTCCCTTGGTGTAATACGACAGGTTGACAAAAAGAAGGATAAAAGCATATGATTATCTCAACATATGGTAAATAAAACGTGACAAAATGGTGCATACCTTGATAGTAATAACTGTCCAGAAACTATGAACAGAAGGATAGTTCCACAACACGAAATAGGTCATATATGAAAACCCACCTCTAAAATCCTTCTCAACAGTGAAACACTGAGAGCAACCACTAAGATAAAGCAAGATAAGCATGTCTGTTTCATACCTTTTATGCAACATGGCATTGCATGTTCCAGACAGAGCAACTAAGCAAAAAAAAGAAAGAAAAGTAAAAGGAAACAAAAGGCATCAAAATTAGAATGGAAGATGTAATATGATTTCTCTTCCCAAAGAAGGTGATCGTATTTTAAAAAAAAAAAATATAGCATTAAAAACAAGAAAAACCGTTGGAGTAATAAACGAATTCAGCACTTTTGCAGAGTGTAAATCAAAACAAACATAAAACTCAGGTGGCTGATGGAATCCTAGAATGGAGTGGATCATGTGGAAGTTAAACAATCTAACTCTATTACAATTGTATGAGACAATCTCAGTGAAACAGGAGGGCAAAAAGAAGTGCAGAAAAACAAGATCTGGGGAAAAAGAAAAGACCGTAAAACCAGACATAAAAGAAATTGCACAGAAGCACTGCTCTACACTTGATAAAATGCATCCCGTGGGGTATTGTTAACGACGCTGATACTTCTGCACATGTTAACTGAAGTTGAGCATGTAAGGAAATGGAGAGTAAATGGTGGGAATGAGGTATCACATGTGATGTGGTATTTTACATGTAAGCAAGGTGGCATAGCTCTTATAATCCTTTGGTGATTAGAGTTGGTGCCATCAGTATGAACTTGCTTTAGCTTATATAAAAATACAGAGGGTTACATATAGACTCATGTATGGATGTCTGCATGTACACAGAGTAGTAAGCACTCCTGTGTCCTTGCCAGGTCAATCGAGGAGATATAGAGACCCTGGTAGCAATATGCCACCAGGCACCAAGATCTTGAATCTCATCCCATGATCCAATAAAATAAAACAGGGCTCCTCGCAGAAATGACTGCTTGTAGGGCTCAGAGGAAAATACAGTATGCTCAGGTTGAAGCATCTCTTCCTGTAAGACTGCTACCCCCAATAGTCAAGAATGATAGGGACATGTCAGCTAACTGAAGAAGCTCCCCAATGCAAAGTAAGACCAATTAGAGCACCAAAATAAAGTAGTATTGTGTTATAACCCAGGGCATATAATGTAAATACTTGAAAAATAAATATGGAAGACACAACATCAAGTGCAGAAGAAAACCAATGATTTACAGAAATATTCTACTCTTAAGGAGGTGTGAGAGAACTCACCCTGCTTTAAGATGGGGCTGCATAGAAAGTCGCTACAGGAGGACAGGATGGAAAGAAAGGAGAAAGAGAAATCTGACAAACCCTGTCACAGCCGGCATCAATAGCAACCCCAATGAGAAATAGTCATGTTGACAGTGTGCACCCTTGATGTCACGAGATGAGCAGGGCAGTTTCCCTCTCTGGTCTTCCGGTCCAACTTCCACAGTCCCGGTATAGTCAGGAAAAAGAGAATAATAAGGTGTGTCCAAAAGGAGATTATTTTACAGAACACCTGACCAGTAGTCCTCAGAACTATCAATCGCTTCAATCATAAAGCAAGCCTGAGACACAGTCACTATGTGTGGAGGCTCAGGAGATATGAGAATTGAAACTAACATGTGGAAGAGATAGGCTGTGATCAAAACAGCAGAAACTGGGGAGGGGGCTTATGATAACTCCCTGATCTATCACAGCAAATTGTTTCTGTAAATGGACAACTGTTCAAATATTAAAGGGGATGAAAAATGAGAGATATTAATGAAATGCAAAGCTTTGGGAGCACTGAGCTCTGAGCGTGAAGAGCTCCAGGCTCCATTATTTGCTGTGTATAAGCAGTATCACTGCTGTCGCTTTCCATCAATAAAATAAAATAATGATACCACAGAAATAGTTTGGGAAACATTTCAATAACTTGATGACTATAGATATCTGGCATTGTTTCTAGTAAACATTTAAGAATGAATAAAAAAAATCCATCTGAGGTTTTGTATCCACGATTGCCACCCCCTCAGAGACCCGTCTTGCCTCTCCTGCCACGCTCGTGGTGCCATTTTTATCCCTAAATATGCTTCTCACACCCTGAATGCAGCAATAATTTTTTCCTCACAATACTGGGTCATTTTTACATAGAGAGTACCTGTTCATAGTTAATCTCCTGACACAAAGCCTGCACGTACTCTTTACTAGTTTCAGAGTTAAATTTCAACCCTCCAGCCAAAACATACATTTCTTTGGTCATCTGACTGATGCCTACCCAGCCAGGCTTCTATGGGTTCATTCTGCAGATTGTAGACCCTGCTCCTGATTGTTGGTGAGACAGTAAGGAGTATTTCTAATAACAGCAGCACAACTTCCGCTTTCCTTCATCTCTAAATTTCCCCCTCTGCTGTTTCTCCCTGGACTTCTCACCTCCCTTGTCCCTTGGAAGGACCCCAACACTAACGTCAAGGCTAAGTACCTACAGGCTTGTCTATGAAGTGTTCACTGACTCCCGTGAAAGAGTCCTCTTTTTGAAAACAATTAAGAATAAAATCAACAGTCAACTTTGGGGGATCTGCTTCCCCAGATTTCAATGCAATTTCACATTATAACATTAATTTATTTTTACATCTCTCATTCTGTTTCTCAAGTGAGTATCTTGAGAAAAGAAATACTGTCGTAGTCATTTATTTAGTCCCAGAATACATGGTACTGTCTACCATACATAAGTTTCTGAAAAAATGTGTCTTGAATGACTGCTATTAACCACCGTTTCAATAACAATAAACAGTCACTCCCAACAATGGAAGAAGCAACAATAAAAACAGAGGAAAGACTGTTGAGAGATGAAGGCCCATTGATGAAGCACTAACCTTGGAGGAGACGGATCAGGGAGAAATGGTTTAGTGTATCCAGAGTTGCCCTCCAGAATCAAAGCCTCATGGGCAGGGCTTGACATTACTAAACTCTCCTTAATTTATTGTCCCTGTTGAGGCCCCCAAAATAACTACCGATACAAGGGGACCCTCCCATCATAACTCATTTTCCCAGCACTTCTGAAGAGGCCATGGCTCACCCAGATGTTAGCACAGAACAGCGGGAGATCAATGACCCAGTCTCTCCCATGGATGAGTGATGTGTTGGAAGTTATATCCTTAGGAAGGGAAAAAGACATGGCCCCACTCATGAAGGCTCTGGAGGACACAGCTATGTGTTCATATCACCTGAGATTACAAGAGTCGACTTCATGGGTGCAGCAAAGGCATTTTAATTTCTGTAGCTGTAGGGAATGAATTCCCATGAGTCTCATTAATGAGATATTCTTTTGTCTCTCTTCCCTTTACAAGACTTGGATCTCTAGCGCTAGGAGAGAAAAGAAGAATGCAAACTTATCCCATTGTGGGTATGGGGACACAGACTTGGCATTCCCAGATTGTCTCTTATCCCATTTTAACTCTCTTATCCCAGAAGGAGGTGCCCTGTCTTTAGAGGTTCTCATTAATAAGCCATAGCCACTGTAGTAACTATCCAATTCTGGTTTTGAAGAATTCTGTGTATCCTAAATCTCTTCTTTCTCCCATCTGTACCCCTTCTGTTAGCTCACAATCATGGAACCCCCAGGCCCCACAGTGCTTCTCTTTTCTTCCTGTTTCTCATTCTCCTTCAATGTGGGCAATATCTTTTTAACATCACTTGACCATTTGCTTTTGGGCATCCTCTAAACTGCTCATTAGCAGCTGTGGGGCAGTAGGCACTAAGCAACGTGGTAGGAGGAAGACAAGTGTAAGAAGGGTCCTTTCTATTGAGGACCTCACAGTCTCAACAGGACAAGAAACATAAAAATAAATGCAAATTTGCCATTTGCAGTGACGTGGATGGAGGTAGAATGTATTATGTGAACAGAGATAAGAATCCGAGAAAGACAACTACCACATGATTTCGCCCATATTGGAATTGAATTAACAAAACAAATGAACGTGTGTGAAGGGGGAAAGAGGAGAAAGGGAAAGAGACCACAAGAGACAATAGTCAGATGGAGGAAGGTGGGAGGGAGATGGGCTAGATGAGTGTTGGGTTAAGGAGAGCACTTTTGATGAGCACCTGGTGCTGTATGGAAGTGATGAATTACTGAATTCTCCTCCTGAAACCAGTATTGCACTCTATGTTAACCACCTAAAATATAAATTTGAAAATAAAACATACATGAATGAACTACCCTGAAGGGGCACTGACACATCAGAAAAAGAATACAACCCTAGTCAACTTTTCCAGAAGAGTTGAGTGAAGGCCGCACAAACAAGCTTCTCTTTGTCCCAACTCTTGATGAGGGAGAAGGGGATAAGGCACTCCAAGAGGAAGTATCTGGGCAGCCAATGTGGGAAATACTTCATACTTGCTGGCCAATAATCAGGGGGCAAGTAGGACAATTCAAACATGACCCTGAGCAGTTAGCCTGCAGAGAGAAGAGATGCTTGTATTTTTGCTACAGGTTTGACACATACTTATGAAAATAGTGGAGTTTCAGTGCAGATTTCATGATGAGATGTCGAGGATCAAGTCCTCCCTGTGGAAAACTCACCATGCAATCATGTTAGACACAGACTCTTGATATGACAATAGTCAAAGAAAACTGTAGATGGAAAAATAGGGAAGGAATGGACACTTTTAAAAGGTGAAAAGACATAATAAAATATTATGTAAGAATGCAATTGGATGCACCTAGAGGGCAGAGTGCCGAGTGAAATGAGCCAGCCAGAGAAAGACAAATACCATTTGATGTCACTCATATGTGGAATATAAGAATTAAAAGAAAGGACCAAACAAGAAAAGACAGACATAAACACAGACTCTTTAACACAGAAAACAAATAGGTGGTTGCAAGAGGGAATGTGGGTGGGGATGGGTGAGATAGATAAAGGGTATTAAGAATACACTGATGTCCTTGAGCACTGAACAGTGTATAGAATTGTTAAGCATTACATTGTACACGTCAAATTAATACAACACTTGTAAATTATACCTCAATATAAATAATGCCCAGGGAAGGGAGAAAATATGATTTTCAGATTTACCACATTATAATTTCAAACTGATCTGTTTCCAACAACAGCGACAAAAACAGAAATATAACTCAATGGAAAACGAGGGGCCCCTGAAATAAACTCAAATATGATGATTGAATGATTTTTGCCAAGAGTGCCAGGACAGTTCAGTAGTAAATAGACAGCCTTTTCAAGTCATGGTGATGGAAAACCTGGATATCCCCATGCAAAAATATGAAGCTAACTGTTCTGTCCACCATCTACCAACATGACTCGAAATGGATCACAGGCTGAAGCATAAGAAATATACCTATAGGCACTAAAAAGAAAATACAGAGGTACATCTTTATGACACTAGATTGGACAAAGATTTCCTGTTTAGAACACCAAAGACACAGGCAATTAGAGAAGCAATTATTTTGGCAGAATTAAAATTTTTGTGCATGAAAGGGCACAAAGTAAAAAGGCAACCAACAAAATGGAAAAAAGATTGACAAAGCACACACCTGGTAACAGATTAATATCCAAAATATGTAAAAATTTTCAAAAATTCCACAGCTAAAACCCCCAAACAATTCAATTTTAAAAAGCCAATCCTTTTGGGGTGCCTGAATGGCTCAATCAGTTAAGTGTCCAACTTCGGCTCAGGTCATGATCTCATGGTTTGTGAGTTCGAGCCCCACGTCAGGCTCTGTGCTGTCATCTTGGAGCCTGGAGCCCACTTCAGATTCTGGGTCTTCCTCTCTGTCCCTTCCCTGCTCATTATCTGTCTCTCTCTCTCTCTCTCTCTCTCTCTCTCTCTCTCTCCCTCTCAAAAAGAAATAAACATTAAAAAAATTTTAACGAAATCCTTTTATTTAAATCCCAGTTACTTAACATACACTGTAATATTAGTTTCTGGTGTACTATACAGGGATTCAATGCTTCCATAATAAAAAAACGTTAAAAATTTTTTAAAAATAGAAACAACCAGTGTGAGTAATGGTTTGGGGAAAAAAGGGAACCCTCTGGTATTGTTGGTGGGAATCAAAACTGGAGCCACCACCGTGGAAAAGAGTATAGAGGTTCCTTCAAGGCATCAATAAAGCTTCCCCACAATCCAGTAATTGCACTACTGGGTCATTACCCAAAACATACCAAAAAAAAAAAAAATTCAAAGGGACACTTGCACCTCTATATTTATAGTAGTATCATTTGCGATAACCAAAGGGTGGCAGCAGCCCAAGTGTCAACCAATATGTGAATGAAAAAAGAAGATACGGTACATGTAGACACACGATGGAATATTTTTCAGCCAGTGAAAACAAAAATGACATCTTGCATTTGGCATCAGGTCCACGGAGCTAGAGAGTATTACTAAACGAAATCAGCAATTCAGAGAAAGACAAATACCATAGGAGTTCACGCACATGTGGAATTCAAGAAACAATACAAATGAGCAAAGGGAAAAAAGGCAAACCAAGAAACAGACTCTTAACTATATAGAGAACCAACTGATAGTTACCAGAGGGTGACGCGTGGGGGATGGGTGAAATAGGTGATGGGGATTAAGGAGTGTCCTTGTCATGATGAGCACCGGGTGTTGTACAAAAGTGCCGAATCACTATATTGTACACCTGAAACTAATATTACACTGTATGTTAACTGTACTGGAATTAAAATTTTTAAATAAATTTAAAAACAAAAGTAATGGTGAAATAAAAAGAACATGGACTATGGACTCAAATAGACACTTCTCCAAAGAAGATCGAGGCATGGCTACTTAGACGCACAACATGACTAATCATTAGGGAATGCAAATCAAACCTACAATGTGATTATAGTATAGTATAATGGGTACTAGAATGCCTACTAGAATGCATACTAGAATGTATAGTACGGTATAATGCGTACTAGAATGTCTATTGTTAAACCCCAAAACAAAAAATAACTGTTGGTGAGGATAAGGAGAAATTGCAACCTGGTGGCACTTGCTGATGCCAATGAAACGTGGCACAGCTACCGTAGAAAAGATTGTGCCGGTTCCTCAAAGTGTAAACATAGAATGATCACCTTTGTTCACAGTCACCAAAACGTGGAGACAGCCTGGATGTCCATCAACAAACTCACGGACGAACAAAGTGTGGTGAACACATAGAGTGGAACATCATTCAGCCTTTACAATGGGTGGAATTCTGGCACGGGCTACAACTTGGGTGAACCTCACAAACATTAGGCTAACTGAAAGAAAGCCGGCACAAAAGGACCAATATTATACAATTACACATATATGAGATACCTAGAGTGAACAGTTTTAGAGACAGAGGGTAGGGTGGTGGGAGACAGGGGCTGGGCAGAGGGGCAATACAAACTTAGTATTTCAAGTAGACAGAGGCTCATTTTGAGAATATGAGAGAGTTCTGGAGGTGGATAGAAGTGGTGGCTGCTCAACTGTGGGAAAGTGCTTAAGGCCCCATAAGTATATTTCAAAGTGTTTAAAATAAAAATTTTATGTATATTTCACACTGACCAAAAAAAAAAAAAAAGATGAAAAAAAGAGAGACATACTTTAAAAGAATTTCAGGGGTGCCTGGGTGGCTCAGTCTGTTAGGCATTCAACTCTTGATTTTGGCTCAGGTCATGATCTAACAATTTGTGAGTTTGAACCCCCTATCAGGCTCTGCACTAGCAGAGTTCAGCATTTCCACGCAAAAATATAATGGGCAGCTTACTAAGGGCACACCCGATTTGTGTAACTAAAAATATAAGCTAACCAAAACCAAGAAATAAAAACAAAAAACACCATCTCCAATGATCATGAAGAAAAGATTGACCTGAGTCACCACAATGAAGGGTCATAATCTCTACCGGACTATCAGTCCTGAGTATGTTCACTGCCCAGATCTTCGATTGATGGAACCATTTACACCTGATGGAAGGCTGTAAAACGGCAACAAATGCTTTACATTTCCTCCAAACCCAACCCAAAGGCTCTGAGATGATGGCACTGGCTAGCTTATAATGGTTCATGAGGACTGTGGTTCTGAACTAAAATTGACACCTTGATATTGGGCAAGATGAGAGCAATTATCCCATAGAAACTGGCAAATGTTAAGAAGAGTAAGCTCTCTTCTTAATCCTTTCTTCTCATTTTCTTCCTTTCTTCCTGCTTTCCCTGTTTCTTTTCGTCTTTGCTTCTAAGAGATAGGTCCATGAACATTTATCTGCATACTAGTGTTTGGAGGGACCTGTGGACGTTTAGCTGGAACACTGTGAATCAGGTAAGAGGAAATTACCGTTATGGCTGACATTCCCAGTGGTGGCTTCCGGAGTCAGGTGATAAGGAGACATTCGTCTTAGTCTGTCTCACACAACACAGGTTAGGTCCTTGAGTGTCTCCTGCTCACACTGCCTAATTTCTGGGATGCAGCATTAGAAAAGATGGCGGTGGCAATAGGCAGAGTAGCCATATTGTGTGTGAGATCTGTGAAGAGCCTATTACTATTATTAGGAGGTGCTGAGGGAAATCACAGGACAGCGTTGCTGCCTACCAAAACATTAAAGGAAAAATAATAACGCATCCCTGGGAAACCACCAAGAATGACACCTTCAAGGCCGGAAACATCAGGAGTTGCGATTCTATTACCTTCACACTTCATTTATGTTTTGGACTGTGTGAGGGAAAACTAACGATTGCCTCCTGAAGGTGGATTATTGTAAACTAATCACACAGGGTTCCAGGTGCCTCTGCTCCTGTAGATGTGATTGTCTTCCAAGGTAGATTGACATAAAACCCTGGAAACTTGTATACAACCTCTGATATGTTCAAAGATTTTCTTCCAAAAGCAGAGACACTAACAAATACGTGCTTTCAACCCAAAGAAGAAGTATTTCACATTTGCTCCACTGCTTTTCCTATCACATTATAAGTATTTAATTTGCTGTATTATGTCTATGTTCTTAAAAATCCATGCAATGGGGGCACGTGGTAGTGCAGCTGGTTGAGTGTCTGACTTTCGCTCAGCTCATGATCTCACAATTCATGGTTTAAAATCCTGCGTCTTGCTCTGTGCTGACAGCTCAGAGCCTGGAGCCTGCTTCTGATTCTGTGTCTCCCTCTCTCTCTGCCCCTCCCCCACTACGCTGTCTCTCTCTGTCTCTCTCTGTCTCTCTCTCACTCTCACACAAACACACACACACATCCACACACAGAATATGAATAAACAATAAAAAATATTTTTAAACCCATGCAATGGAATTTAATGAGAGGCGTAAAAACTTTTTAAAATGCAGAAGACAGGTGCCTGGGTGGCTCAGTCAGTTGAGCGTCCAACACTTGATTTCGCTTTACCTCAAGATCTCATGCTTTCTGAGATTGAGCCCCACTTCAGGTTCTGCGCTGACAATATGGACACAGTATAGGATATATCTTCAATCTGTATCTGCTCCTCCCACACGCTCTTGCTCCCTCTCTCTCAAAATGAATAATAAACTTTAAAAAAATTCAGAAGAAATGTTGCTTATAGTGTATGAAAAACTTTTAGCAACTGAATACTGTAGAAAGATAAACTGCAGATTGTCAGTCTCTGAATTGAGTTAAATAACATGATCTAGGTCTTCTAGGGTTTTAAGCCCTGTTATTCATAACTTTACCTTAAAACAAAGAATCCTATATGCAGAGAACGTCCCTCTGCTAAAGAGTTTTCCCAGGGCTTGCTTGATGTCTCTGTTCCTCAGGCCATAGATGAAGGGGTTCAACACGGGTGTCACCACCGTGTACATGACTGAGGCTATGGCACTTGCCCTGGAGTTTTGTGCAGCAGCAGAACTCAGATACACCCCAAGGCCTGTAGCATAGAACAAAGAGACCACTGAGAGATGAGACCCACACGTGGAAAATGCTTTATACTTGCCCCTCACTGATGAAATTCTCAAAATGGAAGTGACAATTCTAGAGTAAGAGAACAGGATACCAGTGAGTGGAACAACACCCAGAAGTCCACTTACCAAATACACTGCCAGGTCATTGAGGAACCTATCAGAGCAAGCAAGTTGGATCACCTGCTTAAGTTCACAGAAAAAGTGAAGGATTTCCAGCTCTGTGCAAAAAGAGAGTCGCAAAATCAGTAAGTCATGTAATAGAGAGTCAAGAACACTCAGTATCCAGGATCCCAGGAGCAGGATGCCACAGAACTTGGGATTCATGATGACCATGTAGTGCAATGGGTGACAGATGGCCACAAACCGGTCATAGGCCATCACTGTCAAGAGTATGTTGTCTAATACTCCAAGAAGCATGAAAAAGTACATCTGACTGAGGCAGCCTTCGAAGGTGATCACTTTGCTCTGCGTCTGGATGTTCAGCAGCATCTTTGGGATGGTGGTGGAGGTGAAACAGATGTCTGAAAAGGACAGGTTGGAGAGGAAGAAGTACATGGGCGTGTGGAGGTGGGGGTCCGTGATAATGGCCAGGATCATGAGCAGGTTCCCAGTGAAGGTGACCAGGTACATGGACAGGAACAGCCAAAAGAGCAGAGACTGCTGTTCCCCCTGGCCTGAGAGTCCCAGGAGGATAAATTCTGTAACGTGAGTTTGATTTCTTCCTTCCATGTAACTGATGAAAACAGCTGGAACAGAGATAAGAGCATTGATAAGGCACCAGCTGTGATCATAGAATTAAGAGCAATGCTGTGTTTTCAACATGATGCACTCATTAATTCTTACACATTCACTACCAATCTCGAATATGTACCAGAAAATTTCAGGGACTCTCAAATGCTCCATGTTTTCTGTGAGGCTGAAACTGTTAGCAGTTCTTGATCCAAATAAAAAAACATAATTCAAAACAATGTTCTCCTCCATAAATTTCCTGAGATCTTTTTATTCACCCAACAAAATTTAACAAAATATCTTGTGACAAGTTTTGTTGAAAGCATTGCAAAAAGTAATGATGTGTGTTTGAACTTAACAATACTTAGTATTAGGTGTGTGTGTGTGTGTGTGTGCGCGCGTGTGTGCATGTCAGAGGGAGGAATATAATATAAATAAATGAATCAATGATGTTTCAAATGGTGGTTACAACTAATAAGGAAAATAATTCAGGACAAAGGAGTTCTAAGTAGAAGGGAAACCTGTCATTGTATCATGTCTAATCAGGGGTTTCTGAGCTGGAAAACTAAGGGATATGTGACCCATGTGTATAACTTTGAGAAAACCAGTTAAGGCAGAGAAATTGCATATGCAAAGATCTTGAGTCAAGAGCTCACCCCAAATCATCAGGCAACATCAAAGAAAATGTTGTGAGCAGAGCAGGTAACACAACAGGAGTAGGAGTTGTGTGTAAATAAGAGAGAAGAACTCAAAAACTCCTGTATCTGTGGAAACATTCTAAGGCACTGGACACTACAGTTATATATGTTATATATGATGTCTGTCTACCACAGGATACATTTTATGTAATGTAAGCAAATGTAACATAATTCATTTCTCCATAATTCTCTGTCTTTCTCTCTTCCCTTACTCTAGGTCTCCAGTTGGTCTAAATTCTGCATTTTCTATTGCATAAGACAGTTTCAGGTTGCTGTAAATACTTAATGGGTGTGTACTTCATTGATAAGTTCTCTTTGATCTATACACACACATACACACACACATGTGGGTAGGGAAAGAGACAGAGAGAGTTCTCCATTATTGTGGTACTACTGTATATTCTTGTAGCTGAAACACACTTTTTAGAAAGCAGAGGACAGGCTACACCATAAGTCAAAGAGACTCTTTCTCATAGCAGAACTGCAGTTTATGATGTAGGCTTTCCAGTGGAGTAGTCACGCTTAAGGTACACAAGAACCACACAGAATTAGAAGAATTAACATCAATCATTGTCAGCGTCTTCCAAAAAAAAATCAAATGGGAAACACTTCTTACTTTATTCCATCAGTCCAGCATTACACTGATACCAAAGCCATGAAAAGACATTGCAAGAAAAGAAAAGTACAGAACAATATTCCCAAGGAATATACATGTGAACATATTCCAGCAATGCAGCCTTTTGATCATGGTGTAGAAAAGGATTATGCATCATGACCAAATGACATTTATTCCAGGAAGGCGATAAAACTCCCTCAGTGTAATACACCACATTAACAGAATAAAGGGTAACATAAGTATGTCCACAGATGGTAAATAAAATGTGACAAAATGGAGCATTCCTTAGACTGACAGCATTCAAGTAACTAAGAATAGAAGGAAACTTCCACAACACGAAATAGGTCATGTATGTAAACCCACCTCTAAAATAATTCTGAAAAGTGAAACACTGAGAGTGACCCCCTGAGATAAGGCAGGATAAGCATGTTTGTTTTTCATACCCTTATATACAACGTGGTATAATGCAGGTTCCAGACAGAGCAACTCGCCAAAAAAAGGAAAGAAAAAGAAGGAAATAAAAGGAATCAAAATTAGAATGGAAGGAGTAATATGATTTCTCTTTAAAAGAAATTGATCTTACTTAAAAAAAAAATTGGGGGACTCAGAAGGGAAGATGGCAGCATAGGAGGACGCTGGGCTCACCTCGTCCTGCTGATCGCTTAGATTCCACCCACACCTGCCTAAATAACCCAGAAAACTGCCAGAAGACTAGCAGAACAGACTCTCCAGAGCCAAGTGTAGACAAGAGGGTAGGAAGGGCAGAGAGGCGGTGCATGCTACATGGACTGGTGGGAGGGAGCCGGGGTGGTGGAGGGGCAGCCCTCCGGGCAAGGAAGAGCCCCTGAATCTGACTTGCAGAGGCAGAGGGGCCAGACTCCATGAGTTCTGGTAGCCAGCGGGACTTAACATCTGGAATGTTAAAAGTCAACAGCTCTGCTCTCTGAGAGCAGGGAGGGCGAGAGGACACTGGGAGGGAGAGTTGTTGAGCCCCAGAAGACAGAGCTCAGCTCAGCAGGGAACAAAGGCGCTGGCCAGTGCCATCTCCCTCTCCCATTCCCCAGCTGAAATTCCAAAGGAAACCAGTTCCCATCACCGAACTGGCTTCCCCAACAAATGCCCAACACTGTGCTTCTGTGGATCCATCCCTCCGATGGGTCAGCCTCCCTCCCGGTGCTGCGGGACACCTCCCACAGGGGACTACTGACAGCAAAGCGAGCTAAGCCTGCCCCTCCCATCTCTGTGCACCTTGCGGATCCACCCCGGCTAACACACCAGATCCCATCGAAGCAGCACCACAAGCCTGGCAGTGTGCAAGTAGCCCAGACAGGGGCCACACCACTCCACAGTGAGTCCTGCCCCTGGGAGGGGGGAAGATAAGGTACACACCAGTCTGACCGTGACCCCAGTGGTGGGCTGGGGGCAGACATCGAGTCTGACTGTGGCCCCGCCCACCAACACAAAGTACTCCGGACAGCACAGAGGAAGAGCCCTGCAGTTCCCTGCCACCCCAGGGACTACGCAAAATGACGAAATGGAAAAATTCTCCTCAAAAGAAACTCCAGGAAGTAGTGACAGCTAACAACTTGATCAAAAACAATTAACCAATAAAACGGAACAAGAATTTAGAATAATAGTCATAAAATCAATCGTTGGGCTTGAAAAAAAAGTACAGAGGACAGAAGAGAATCTATTGCTACAGAGATCAAGGGACTAAGAAACAGTCACGAGGAGCTAAAAAATGCTATAAATGAGGTGCAAAATAACATGGAGGTGGCCATAGCACGGATTGAAGAGGCAAAGGAAAGAATAGGTGAATTAGAAGATAAGATTATGGAAAAAGAGGAAGCTGAGAAAAAGAGAGAAAAAAATCCAGGAATATGAGGGGAGAATTAGAAAACTAAGTGATGTAATCAAACCAACAATATCTGTATCATAGGAATTCCAGAAGAGGAAGAGAGAGAGAGAAACGGGCTGAAGGTGTACTTGAACAAATCCTAGCTGAGAATTTCCCTGATCTGGGGAAGGAAAAAGGCATTGAAATCCAAGAGGCACAGAGAACTCCCTTCAGACGTAACTTGAATTGATCTTCCACAAGACATATCATAGTGAAACTGGCAAAATACAAGGATAAAGAGAAAATTCTGAAAGCAGCTAGGGATAAACAGGCTCTAACTTACAAAGGCATAAGAGTAGTGGCAGACCTATCTACTAAAACTTGGCAGGCCAGAAAGGAATGGTAGGAAATCTTCAATGTGATGAACAGAAAAAATATGCAGCCAAGAATCCTTTATCTAGCAAGTCTGTCATTCAGAATAGAATGAGATAAAAGGTTTTCCCAAACAAACAAAAACTGAAGGAATTCATCACCACAAACGAGCCCTACAAGAGATCCTAAGGGGGATTCTGTGAGTGAAATGTTGCAAGGACAACAAAGTACCAGAGACATCACTGCAAGCATGAAACCTACAGACATCACAAGGACTCTAAACCCATATCTTTCAATAATAACACTAAATTTAAATGGGCCCAATGCTCCAACGAAAAGACATAAGGTATCAGAATGGATAAAAAAACAAGACCCATCTATTGGCTGTCTACAAGAGACTTGTTTTAGGCCTGAGGACACCTTCAGATTGAAAGTGACGGGATGGAGAACTATCTATCATGCTACTGGAAGTCAAAAGAAAGCTGGAGTAGCCATACTTATATCAGAAAAACTAGACTTTTTTTTTTTTCAACGTTTTTTATTTATTTTTGGGACAGAGAGAGACAGAGCATGAACGGGGGAGGGGAAGAGAGAGAGGGTGACACAGAATCGGAAACAGGCTCCAGGCTCCGAGCCATCAGCCCAGAGCCTGACGCGGGGCTCGAACTCACGGACCGCGAGATCGTGACCTGGCTGAAGTCGGACGCTTAACCGACTGCGCCACCCAGGCGCCCCTTGACTTTAAATTAAAGGCTGTAACAAGAGATGAAGAAGGGCATTATACAATCATTACAGGGACTATCCATCAGGAAAAGCTAACAATTATAAATGTCTATGTGCTGAATTCAGGAGCCTCCTAATATATAAAACAATTAATCACAAACATAAGCAACCTTATTGATAAGAATGTGGTGATTGCAAGGGACTTTAATACCCCACTTACAACAATGGATAGATCATCTAGACACAGGATCAATAAAGAAACAAGGGCCCTGAATGATACATTGGATCAGATGGACTTGACAGATAGATTTGGAAGTCTGCATCCCAAAGCAACAGAATATACTTTCTTCTCGAGTGCACATGGAACATTCTCCAAGATAGATCACATACTGGGTCACAAAACAGCCCTTCATAAGTATACAAGAATTGAGATCATACCATGCACACTTTCAGACCACAATGCTATGAAACTTGAAGGAGGTTAAAGAACACCCTACTAAAGAATGAATGGGTCAACCAGGCAATTAGAGAAGAAATTTAAAAATATATGGAAACAAATGAAAATGAAAATACAATAATCCAGGGGCGCCTGGGTGGCTCAGTCGGTTAAGTGTCCGACTTTGGCTCAGGTCATGATCTCGCGGTTCGTGAGTTCAAGCCCCGCGTCAGGCTCTGTGCTGATGGCTCAGAGCCTGGAGCCTGTTTCAGATTCTGTGTCTCCCTCTCTCTCTGACCCTCCCCCGTTCATGCTCTGTCTCTCTCTGTCTCAAAAATAAATAAACGTTAAAAAATTTTTTTCAATAAAAAAAAAAGAAAATACAATAATCCAAATGCTTTGGAATGCAGAAAAGGCAGTCCTGAGAGGAAAATACATTGCAATCCAGGCCTATCTCAAGGCACAAGAAAAATCCCAAATACAAAATCTAACAGCACACCTAAAGGAAATAGAAGCAGAACAGCAAAGACACCCCAAACCCAGCAGAAGAAGAGAAATAATAAAGATCAGAGCAGAAATAAACAATATAGAATAAAAAAAAACCATAGAGAAGATCAATGAAACCAAGAGTTGGTTTTTGAAAAAATAAACAAAATTGATAAACCTCTAGCCAGGCTTCTCAAAAAGAAAAGGGAGATGACCCAAATAGATAAAATCATGAATGAAAGTGGAATTATTACAACCAATCCCTCAGAAATGCAAGCAATTATCAGGGAATACTATGAAAAATTATATGCCAACAAACTGGACAAACTGGAAGAAATGGACAAATTCCTAAACACCCACATACTTCCAAAACTCAAACAGGAAGAAATAGAAAACTTGAACAGATCCATAACCAGCGAAGAAATTGAATCAGTTATCAAAAATCTCCCAACAAATAAGAGTCCAGGACCAGATGGCTTCCCTGGGGAATTCTACCAGACATTTAAAGCAGAGATAATATCTATCCTTCTCAAGCTGTTCCAAAAAATAGAAAGGAAAGGAAAACACCCAGACTCATTCTATGAAGTCAGCATTACTTTGATTCCTAAACCAGACAGAGACCCAGCAAAAAAAGAGAACTACAGGCCAATGTCCCTAATGGATATGAATGCAAAAATTCTCAATAAGATACTAACAAATCAAATTCAACAGCATATAAAAAGAATTATTCACCATGATCAAGTGGGATTCATTCCTGGGATACAGGGCTGGTTCAACATTCGCAAATCAATCAACGTGATACATCACATTAATAAAAGAAAATAAACGAACCGTATGATCCTGTCAATCAATGCAGAAGAAGCATTTGACAAAATTCAGCATCCTTTCTTAATAAAAACGCTCGAGAAAGTCGGGATATAAGGAACATACTTAAACATCATAAAAGCCGTTTGTGAAAAATCCACAGCTAATATCATCCTCAATGGGAAAAAGCTGAGAGCTTTCCCTCTGAGATCAGGAACACGACAGGGATGTCCAACTCACCACTGTTGTTTAACATAGTGTTGGAAGTGCTAGCATCAGCAATCAGACAACAAAAGGAAATCAAAGGCATCAAAATTGGCAAAGATGAAGTCAAGCTGTCACTTTTTGCAAATGATATGATATTATACATGGAAAACCCGATAGACTCCACCAAAAGTCTGCTAGAACTGATACATGAATTTGGCAAAGTCGCGGGATACAAAATCAATGTACAGAAATCAGTTGCATTCTTATACACTAATAATGAAGCAACAGAAAGACAAATAAAGAAACTGATACCATTCACAATTGCACCAAGAAGCATAAAATACCTAGGAATAAACCTAACCAAAGATGTAAAACATCTGTACGCTGAAAACTATAGAAATCTTACGAAGGAAATTGAAGAAGATATACAGAAATGGAAAAACATTCCCTGCTCATGGATTGGAAGAATAAATATTGTTAAAATGTCAATACTACCCAAAGCTATCTACACATTCAAAAAAATCCCAATCAAAATTGCACTAACATTTTTCTCGAAGCTAGAACAAGCAATCCTAAAATTTGTATGGAACCACAAAAGACCCCGAATAGCCAAAGTAATATTGAAGAAGAAGACCAAAGTGGGAGGCATCACAATCCCAGACTTTAGCCTCTACTACAAAGCTTTAATCATCAGACAGTATGGTATTGGCACAAAAACAGACACATAGACCAATGGAATAGAATAGACACCCCAGAACTAGACCCACAAAAGTATGGCCAACTAATCTTTGACAACGCAGGAAAGAATATCCAATGGAAAAAAGACAGTCTCTTTAACAAATGGTGCTGGGAGAACTGGACAGCAACATGCAGAAGAAACTAGACCACTTTGTTACACCATTCACAAAAATAAACTCAAAATGGATGAAGGACCTGAATGTGAGACGGGAAACCATCAAAACGCTAGAGGAGAAAGCAGGAAAACACCTCTCTGACCTCAGCCATAGCAATTTCTTACTTGGCACATCTCCAAAGTCAAGGGAATTAAAAGCAAAATTTAACTATTGGAACCTCAAGAAGATAAAAAGCTTCTGCACTGCAAAGGACAATCAACAAAACTAAAAGGCAACCAATGGAATTGGAAAAGATATTTGCAAATGACATATCAGACAAAGGGCTAGTATCCAAAATCTATAAAGAACTCACCAAACTCCACACCCAAAAAACAAATAAGCCAGTGAAGAAAGGGGAAGAAAACATGAATAGACACTTCTCTAAAGAAGACATCCAGATGGCCAACAGGCACATGAAAAGATGCTCAACGTCACTCCTCATCAGGGAAATACAAATCAAAACCACACTCAGATACTACCTCACGCCAGTCAGGGTGGCTAAAATGAACAAACCAGGAGACTATAGATGCTGGCGAGGATGTGGAGAAACGGGAACCCTCTTGCACTGTTGGTGGGAATGCAAACTGGTGCAGCCGCTCTGGAAAACAGTGTGGAGGTTCCTCAAAAAATTAAAAATAGATCTACCTTATGACCCAGCAATAGCACTGCTAGGAATTTACCCAAGAGATACAGGAGTACTGATGCATAGGGGCACTTGTACCCCAATGTTTATAGCAGCACTCTGAACAATAGCCAAATTGTGTAAAGAACCTAAATGTCCATCAACTGATGAATGGATAAAGAAATTGTGGTTTATATACACAACGGAATACTACTTGGCAATGAGAAAGAATGAAATCTGGCCTTTTGTAGCAACGTGGATGGAACTGGAGAGTGTGATGGTAAGTGAAATAAGTCATACAGAGAAAGACAAATACCATATATTTTCACTCTTATGTGGATCCTGAGAAAGTTAACAGAAGACCATGGGGGAGGAGAAGAAAAAAGTTAGGGAGGAAGGCAAACCTTAAGAGACTCTTAAAAACTGAGAACAAAGTGAGGGTTGATGGGGGGTTGGAGGGAGGGGAAAGTGGGTGATGGGCATTGAGGGGGGCACCTGTTGGGATGAGCCCTGGGTGTTGTATGGAAACCAATTTGACAATAAATTTCATATTAAAAAAAAAAAACATTAAGGGGCGCCTGAGTGGCTTAGTCAGTTGGGCGTCCAACTTCAGCTCAGGTCATGATCTCATGGTTCATGGGTTCAAGCCTCACATCAGTCTCTGTGCTAAAACTCAGAGCCTAGAGTCTGCTTCAGATTCTGTGTCTCCATCTCTCTCTACCCCTCCCCGCTCATGCTCTGTCCCTCTCTCTCAAACATAAATAAATATTTTCAAAATTTTTCAATAAATAAAAATGAAAGTAAGAAAGCATCAAAAACAGGAAAAACTCTTAGAGTAATAAATTCAGAATATAAATTAATGCAAACATTATGTGAATATAATGCAGAATATAAATCAATATAATATTATATTATAAATATAATAAATGTATTACAATATTATTATATTATATTATATATATTATATATGTAAATATAATAAAATATAATAAATCAATATAAATCTGCATAATGCAGAATAGAAATCAATGCAAACATCAAACCCAGGTGACAGATGGAATCTTACACTGGAATGTACATGTGAAAAAAACAATCTATATTACAACTGTAGGACACAATCTCAGTGACACAGGTGGGCAAAAAAAGTGCAGAAAAACAAGACCTGGGAAAGGAGAAGAGTGTGTAAAACTGGGCATGAAAGAAACTGCAGAGAAGCACTGCACCATTCTTGATAAAATGTGTCCCAGAGGATACTGTTAACAATGCTGATACTCCTGCACGTGTGAACTGAAATTGAACACATAAGGAAATGAATAGTAAATGGTGGGAAAGAGGTGATCACATTTGGCGTGGGACTTCACATGTAAAGAAGGTGGAGTAGCTCTTATGATCCCCTGGTAATAAATTAGTTTTAGAGCCATCAGTATGAACTTGTTTCAGCTTATATAAAAATACGGAGGGTTACATACAGATACATGTATGGATGTCTGCATATACACAGAGTAGTAAATGTGTATGTGTCTTTGCCAGGTCAGTTGATGGGATATAGAGAATCTGGTAGCAAAAAGCACAGCAGGTACCAAGATCTTGAATCTTATCCCATGATCCAATAAAATAAAACAGGGCTCCTTGCAGAAACGACTCATTGTAAACTCCAGAGGAACATACAATAAGCTGAAGGTGAAGCTGAAGCATCTTCTCCTGTAAGACAGTAATGAAATGATACCTCCAAAGAGCCAAGAATGTTGAGGCATGCCAAAGGGACATATCAGTAACTGAAGGAGCTCTCCTTTGACAAAGCTGAAACCATTTGAGCAACAAAATAAAGTAGTATTGGGGTGTAACACAGAGTATATAATGTAAATAATTGAAAAAAATAAGGAAGACACAATCTCGAGTGTAGAAGAAAACCAATGATTTACAGAAATATTCTACACTTAAGGAGGTGTGAGATAACTACCACTACTTAAAGATGGGGTTGTGCATAGAAACTTCCTACAGGAGGACAGGATGGAAAGAAAGGGGAAAGACAAATCTGACAAATATCATGTCAGCCAGGACATCAATATCAACACCAATGAGAAATAGTCATTTTGATAATGTGTACCCTTGATGTCAGGAAATGAACATGCCTCTTTCCCTCTCCAGTCTCCTTGTCCAACATCCATGTCCCAGTCTTCTCATTAAGAAGAAGAAGAAGAAGAAGAAGAAGAAGAAGAAGAAGAAGAAGAAGAAGGAGGAGAACAAGAAGAAGAAGAAGAAGGCAAGTCCAAAAGACTTACGGAATGCCTGACCAGTACTCTTAGCACTATCAATTGCTTCAAGAACAAAGGAAGACTGAGGAAAAAGTCACTGCATGTGGAAGGTCAACGGATAGGACGATTAAAAGTAACATGTGTAAGGGGCGCCTGGGTGGCTCAGTCAGTTAAGCGGCCGACTTCGGCTCAGGTCACGATCTCGCGGTCCGTGAGTTCGAGCCCCGCATCGGGCTCTGGGCTGATGGCTCAGAGCCTGGAGCCTGCTTCCGATTCTGTGTCTCCCTCTCTCTCTGCCCCTCCCCTGTTCATGCTCTGTCTCAAAAATAAATAAAACGTTAAAAAAAATTTTTTTTTAAAGTAACATGTGTAAGAGAGAGGATGTGTTCATAACAGGAGAAACTGGAAAGGAGCTTATGAGAACCGTCTGAAAAATCACAGCAAGTTTGTTTTGTAAATGTACCACTGTTCAAATATGAAAGCCGATTAAAGTTAAAATTATTATTGAATTTAAAAAATCTTTGGAAACACCGTGTTCTCAGATTGTCCCAAAGAGTCTCATAGGTGCCCTGTATGACCAGTGTCGCTGCTGTGAGTAACTCTTCCCATCAGTAACATTAAATAATCATACCACGTACAGTTTTTGAAATTTTTCAATGAAATGATGACTATACGGTATCTGCATTGTTTCTAGTAAACATTTAAGAATGAATGAAAAAATTCATCTGAATTTCTGGATTCACGATTTCCACCCCTCCGAGACCCGTTCTGTGCCTGGTGCTGTTTCTATCCCTCAATAACACTCTCCCACTCTGAATGCAGCAATAGTTTCTTCCTCACAATAACCTGGGTCGTTTTTCCATAGACAAGACCTTGTCATAGCTGTCCCCTGTCATAAAAACGGCACTGACACTTCACAATTTCAGATTTCAATTTCGACCTTGTAGCCAAAATGTAAGATTGTTTCTTAACCTGACTATTGCCTACCCAGCCAGGTTCATTTGGGTTCATTTTGCAGACCCTGCTCCTGACTCTTGGTCAGACAGTAAAGAGTATTTCTAATTTAAGCAGCACAACTCCCACTCTACTTAATCTCTAAATTTCCCCCTCTGCTGTTTCTGGACTGCTCACACCCTTCGTCTCCATGGAAAGACCCCAACACCCCTCTCAAGGCTCAGCACCTATAGGCTTCTCTGTGAAGTGTCACTGACTCCTGCAAAAGAGTCCTCTTTTTTGAAAACAATTAAAAATAAAACAAAGAGACAACGTTAGGGGATCTACTTCCCCAGATTTCAATGCAACCTCTCATTATCACGTTTATTCATTTTTACATCTCTCACTCTGTTTACACAGTGAGGATCTTGACAGAAGAAACACTGTCTTAGTCATTTAGTTATTCACAGAAATAGTAGTGTCTCTCACACATTAATTGCTGGGGGAAAAAATGTTTGTTGAATGACTACAATTAACAAATGGTTCCATAACAGTAAATAGTCATTCCCAACAATGGGAGAAGCAGCAATGAAAACAGAGGAAAGACTGTTGGGAGATGAAGGCCCATTGATGAACTAACTCTGGAGGAGACAGATCAGGGAGAGATGGTTTAGTGCATCCAGAGTTTCCCCACACAATCAAAGCCTTATGTGCAGGGCTTGACATCACTAAACTCTCCTCAACTTATTGTCCCTGTTGAGGCCCCAAAATAACTACCAATACAAGGGGACCCTCCCACCATAACTCATTTCCCCAGCACTTCTGAAGAGGCTGTGGCTCACCCAGATATTAGCACAGAACAACGTGAGATCAATGACCCAGTCTCTCCCATGGATGAGTGATGTGGTTGGAAGTTATATCCTTAGGAAGGGGAGAGACATGGCCCCACTTGGGAAGTCTCTAGAAAACACAGCTATGTGCTCATATCACCTGAGATTATAGGAGTCGACTTCCTGGGTGCAGCAAAGGCATTTTCAATTTCTGTAATTGTAGGGAATTAATCCCCATGAGTCTCATTAATGAAATATTCTTTTGTCTCTCTTCCATGTAAGAGACTTGGGTCTCTGGAGCTAGGAGACAAAAATAGAATGCAAACTTATCCAAGTGTTGGGACATAACCTTGGCATTCCCTGATTGTCTCTTATCCTATTAAACTCTCTTATCCCAGAAGGAGGCTCCCTGTCATTAGAGCTTCTCACTGATAAGTCAGAGCACTCCATCGTAAATATTGAATTGTGTATTTGCAGGATTCTGTGTCCCCTAACTCTCTTACTGCTCCCATCTGTACTCATCTGTTAGCTCACAATCATGGAACTCCCAGCCTCCACAGTGTTTCTTCTTTTCTCCTGCTTCTCCTTTGTCCTTCAATGTAGGCAATGTCTGTTTGATATCACTCAACCATTTGCTTCTTTAAGCATCTTACTAACAACTTCATTAGCAGTTGTTTAACAGTAGGCACTAAACCACATCACAGGAAGGAAGAAAGGTATAACAAATGGTCCCTTCTCAACAGAGCAAGAGAAAAAAAAAGTAAATGAATGTGCTAACCTGAAGAGGCAGTGGCACCTGATGAAGAGAATACAAACATAGACAACTTTTCCAAAAGAGATGAGTGAAGTCTACACAAACAAGCGAATACTTGTCCCAAGTCTTGATGTGGGTGAAGGGGTAAGAGCACTCCAACAGGAAGTATCTGGGCAGCCAATGTAGGAAATACTTCATACTTGCTACCAATGATCGGGAGGCAAGTATGACAACTCAAACATGACCCTGAGCAGTTAGACAGCATGCAGAGAGCAGAGATACTGATATTTTGACTATTGGCTTGACACGAATTGATGAAAATATCTGAATGTCAGTGCAGATCTCATGACAGGATGTCCAGTATCAAGCTCTCCCTGTGGAAAATTCATCCTTGGACAATGTTAGACACAGACTGTTGCTACTACAATAGTCTAAGAAAACTGTAGATGGAAAAATAGGGGATCAATGGACCCCTTTGAAGAGCAAAAAAAAATAATAAAAATTATGTAAGTTGGCAACTTGGAAGGACCTAGAGGGTACAGTGCTCAGGGAAATTATTCCATCAGAGAAAGACAAACACTGTTTGATTTCACTCCTATGTGGAATTTAAGAAACAAAACAAATGAACAAACATGGAAAAAAAACAAACAAACAAAACCAGATTTTTAATACAGAGAACAAACTGGTGGTTGCCAGAGACAAAGGTGGCTGTGGCTGGATGAGATAGATGAAGTGAATTAAGAGTACCCTTACCTCCATGAGCACTTAATAGCGCATAGAATTGTTGACGCATTACATTTTACACCTGAAATTAATACAACTTTGTCTGTAAGGTATACTTCAATAAAAATGACTGGAGAAGGAGGAAAATAAAACACTCAGAGTTACCACAATTTAATTTTTAAATGACCAGCTTTCACAACAACAATAAAAACAAAGATACAAGTCAATGCAACAGGAGGGAGCTTAGAAATTTATACCTACAAGCAAATGATTTTTGACAAGACTTCCAGGACATTTCAATGGTAAGTAGACAGTCTTTCCAAGAAATGGTGATGGAAACCTGGATATACACATGCACAAACATGAAAATGACCCTTCTGTCCACCATCAACAAACGTGACTCCGAATGTATCACAGATCTAAACGTAGGAAATAGAACCGTAAATAAACACGTGAAGAACACATAAAGGTACATCTTTATGACTCTGAATTTGACAAAGATTCCTTGGATATAACACCAAAGACACAGGCAACTAGAGAAAAAAATTACATCACCAAAATCAGAAGTATTTGTGCACTGAAGGGCACTATTTCCAAATGAAAAGGCAACCCACAAAATGGAGAAGCTATTGACGAATCACACACCTGATAATAGATTAATATTCAAACTATGTACAGAATTTCAAGAATTCTTAGAAAACAACAAACAATTCAATTTTAAAAAGATAGTGCTGGGGCAACTTGGTGTCTCAGTCAGTTAAGTGTCTGACACTTGATTTCGGCTTGGGTCATGATCCCAGAGTTGTTGGATCGAGCCCCAAGTTGGGCTCTCTACTGAGCATGGAACCTACTTGATACTCTCTCTCTCTCTCCCTCACCCCCCTCTCTCACTTGCACGCTCTCTCTCTCTCTCTCTCTAATATTAAAGAGAAAAAGGCAAAACTTTTATTTAAATTCCAGCTAGTTAACATATAGTGTCATATCAGTTTCAGGTGTGCCATACAATGAATCCACACTTCCATAATAAAACTTTTTAAAATATATTTTAAAAAATGTTGAGGAGGATGTGGAGAGAGGGGAACCCTCTTTCATTGTTGGAAGGAATAAAAACTGGTATAGCCACTGTAGAAAACAGTATGAAAATTCCTCAAAACATTAAAAATAGAATGACTCTTGTTGCTTTGCCATTTGAAAAGATGTAGATGGGACTGGAGTGTACTATGCTGACCAAATAAAATTAGTCAGTCAGGGAAAGACAAATATCATATGATTTCACTTATATGTGGAATTTAAGAAACAGAACAGACAAACATAGGGGAAGGGAACAAAAAATAACATCAGATAAGAACAGGGACGGAGCCAAACCATAAGAGACTCTTAACCATAGTTAACAAAGTGGGAGTTGCTGGAGGGGAGTTGAATGAGGGATGGACTGGATGGGTGATGGGCATTAAGGGAGGCACTTGGGATGAGCACTGCATATTCTATGCAGGCAACAAATCACTAAATTCTACTCCTGAAACCAATAGTACATATATGGTAACTAACTTGAACCGAAATAAAATCTTGGAAGAAAGAAAACAGTGTTACAATCCAGTAATCACACTGCTGAGCCATTACCCCCAAAATACAAAAACACTCATTCAAAGGGATAAATGCACCTTTATGTTTTTAGCACTATCACTTACAGTAGCCAAATAATGGAAACAGCCTAAGTGTCCATGGATAGATGAATGGATAAGGATCTGGTATAGACATACAATGGAATATTACTCACCCATAAAACTGAATGAAATCCTCCCATTTGAAAAGACTTGGATGGAGCTAGTGAGCATAAGGTTGAGCAAAATAAGTCAGTTAGAGAAAGACAAATACCACATGATCTCACTCATATGTGGAATTTAAGAAACAAAACAAATGAGCACAAGAAAAAAAAGAGAGAAAAAGCTTATGGTTGCCAGAGGGGAAGGAAGAAGATGGGAGAAATGGGTGATGGAGATTAAGGAGGGCCCTTGTTGTGATGAGCATTGGGTGTTTTATGGAGGTGCTGAAGCACCATATCATACACCTGAAACTGATATTACACTGTATGTTAACTATACACGAATTGAAACTTGTAAATAAATTTTAAAAAGTAAAACTAATGGGAGCCTGGTTGCTTCAGTTGGTTAAGTGTCTGGCTCTTGGTTTCAGCTCAGGCTACGATTTCACAGTTTGTGAGTTCGAGCCCCACGTCTGGCTCTGCACTGACTACGTGGAGACTGCTTGGGATTCTCACTCTCCCTCTCTCTCTGCCGCTCCCCTCCTCATGCTCGTGATCTCTCTCTCTCTCTCTCTCTCTCTCTCTCTCTCAGAATCAATAAATGTAAAACAATAAAAAATAAATTCATGAAAAAATAAAAAATGCATGAAACTGGTTTTGAAAAAAAAAAGACAATGGACTCAAGAATATAGAGCAATGGGTATTTAGCACATGAAAGATGCACAACATGACTAATCACTGCAGAAATGCAAATAAAAACCATAGCGTGATACCACGCCACACACACTAGGACGGCTATTTGAAGACTAAAACAGAAGATGAGTGTTGGCGAGGATGTGGACAAACTGGAACCCTGTGGTGCTTTGCTGATGAGAGTAAAAAGGGACACAGCTGCTGAAGCAAACAGTGTGCCAGTAACTCAATAATGTAAACCCAGAATTATCGTTTGATGGAATAGTTTCACGGCTATTTATTTACCCACTTATATGCCCAAAAAGAAATTAAAGCAGTGAGCAAAACACATATTTCTACACCAATTTTCATAGCAGATTTATTCACACTAACGAAAGTGTAGAGACAACATGAATGTCCGTCAATAATCTGAACAAAGTGTGGTGAACACATACAGTGGAACATCATTCAGCTTTTTCAATGGATGGAATTCTGACACAGGCTACAATTCAGAGGAACCTCACGAACATCATGCTAACTGAAAGAAGCCAGCACTAAAGGACCAATATTATACAATTACACATATATGAGATAACCAGGGTTATCAGTTTGAGAGAGAGAAGGTAGGATGTTGGGAGACAGGGGTGGGGCAGAGGGATTCTGCCATATGAATTTACTATTTTAAGGAAACAGAAGTTAAATTTGAGATGATGAGAAAGTTCTGGGGACAGATAGAGGTGGTGGTTGCTAAACAGTGAGAAAATACTTAATGATACATAAGCATATTTCAAAATGTTTAAAATAATAAATTACATATATTTTTTACCCTGAAAAATGATGAAAAGAGTGACATTCTCCACAAGAATTTCATCTGTCCTGGGTGGCTCAGTTGGTTAGGCGTCCTACTCTAGATTTTGGCTCAGGTCATGAACTAAAAATATGTGAGTTCAAGACCCATATTGAGCTCTGGGCTGGCAGTGTGGAGCCTGCTTGGGATTTTCTCTTTATCCCTCTCATTGCTCCTCCCCAGTTTGTTCTCTTCTCTCTCAAAGGAAATAAATGAACTTCAAGGAAAAAAAGAATTTCAGTGCCATAAATAGCTTAATATGATGTAGAGGAAGGAATCCAAAGTACAAGGAGACTAGGGCATTGTGATGGGTTTATCTTGTGTGATTCAATACATCAACCCCAAATATACCCAAACTAAAGTTTCAGACAACATAAAATTCATAAGATCATTGAGAAATAGATTGGGGAGGGCTATAATGTTTTCCTTGACAGACTCTACAGAGCTTCTCCCCCATAGGACAGACTTACCATGGACCTGCTAAAATTGAAATGCCTTTGTTGAAAGTTCAGCCCCTCCTGAACTGCCAGAGGCCATGACAGCAGTCCCAAACCATTTGAGGCATGTTATTCATAGTGCATAAGAATTAATCATTCTCATCAACACTGGTTGATCCACATGGATTTTTGCAAATGGCAAATTCATCCTGGTGTCTCCAAGAAACAAAAATTGATGGGCAGCTTAGTAATAGCCTATCTAATTTGTGTAAATAAAAAAAAATAAGAAAAACAAAAAAACAAAACAAAACAAAAACAAAAACACAACCAACTCTAATAATCATGAAGAAAAGATAGACCTGAGTCACTACAATGAAGGGTCATAATCTCTACCTATCAGTCCTGAGACTTTTCACTGCCCCAAATCCTCAACTGATGTGACCATTTACACCTGACAGAAGGCTGTAAAATGGCGACAATTACTTTACATTTTCCTCCAAACCCAACCCAAAGGCTCTGAGGTGATGGCGCTGGCTAGCTTATAATGGTTCATGAGGACTGTGGTCTGAACTAAAATTGGCACCTTGATATTGGAGAGGATGAGAGTAATTATACCATGGAAATTGGCAAATGTTAATAAGCTCTCTTCTTTATTCTTTTGTTCTTAATTACTTCCTTTCTTCTTGCTTTCCCTGTTTCTTTTTGAGAGATAGTTCCATGAACATTTATCTGCATACTAGTGTTTGAAAGGACCTGTGGATATTTACCTGGAAAACTGTGAATAAGGGAATAGAAAATTACCATTATGGCTTACAATCCAGATGAGGGCCTCTGGGGTAGGTGAGAAAGAGACATTCATCTTATTCTGTCTCACAAGCCACAGGTCAAGTCCATAATTGCATCCTGTTCTCACTGCCTAATTTCTGGGATGCAGCATTAGAAAAGATGGAGGTGGCAATAGGCAGAGTAGCCATATTGTGTGTGAGATCTGTGAAGAGTCTATTATGGTAGGAGGTGCTGAGGGAAATCACAGGACAGTGCTGCTGCCTACTAAATATTAAAAGAAAAGTAATAATGCATCCCTGGGAAAATCACCAAGAATGCCACCATCAAGGCCTGAAAAATCAGGAGTTGCAATTTCTATTACCTTCACACTTCATTTATGTTTTGGACTGTGTGAGGGGAAACTGGAGACTGCATAGTGAAGGTGGATTATTATAAACTAATCACAGAAGGTTCCAGGTGCCTAGGCTCTTGCAGATGTGATCTCCTTCCAAGGTGGATTGACTTAAAACTCTAGAAACTGGCATATAACCTGTGATAGGTACAATGATTTTCCTCGAAAAGCAGATACTCTGACACCCGCTTTCAACCCAAAGAAAAAGCATTTCACATTTACTCCATTGGCTCCTCCTATCACATTATAAGTACTCAATTTGCTATATTATATGTTCTTAAATATCCATGCAATGGGGACACCTGGGTAGCTGAATTTTTTGAGCGTCTGACTTTGGTTCATGTCATGATCTCACAATTCATGGTTTCAAGCCCTGCATCACCCTCTGTGCTGATAGCTCAGAGTCTGGAGCCTACTTCTGATTTATTCTCTCTCTCTCTACCTCTTTCTCAAAAAAAGAATACACATTAAAATTTTCTTCTAAAAATCCGTGCAATGGAATTTAATACGATGACTAAACAGTTTCAAAGAAATTCAATAGAGGGCTTCCTGGGTAGCTCAGCCAGATAAGAGTCCAACTCTTGATTATGGTTCAGATCAAAACTTCACAGTTTGTGATATTGAGTCCCACTTCATGCTCTGCGCTGACAGCATGGACATATCTTGGGATATTCCATCAATCTCCCTCTGGCTCTCCCTACTCATTCTTGCTATCCCGCTCAAAATAAATAAATGAACTTTAAAAAGCTACAGACAAAATAGTTGCTTGTGATGTATGAAAACTTACAGCTAACTAATAAGTTAAGAAGAAAAAATGCACATTGCCAGCCTATAAACTGATACAAATATCATGATCTAGGTCTTCTAGGGTTTTAAGCCCTGTTACTCAAGTCTTTATCCCGAAACAAAGACACCTACATGCAGACAATGTCTCTCGACTAAAGAGCTTTCTCAGGGCTTGCTTGATGTCTCTGTTCCTGAGACCATAGATGAAGGGGTTCAGCATGGGCATCACCACCGTGTACATGACTGAGGCTATGGCACCTGTGCTGGAGTTTTGTGAAGCAGAAGAATTAAAATACACACCAAGGCTTGTACCATAGAACAAGAACACAACTGAGAGATGAGACCCACACGTGGAAAATGCTTTATACTTGCCCTTCACTGATGAAATTCTCAAAATGGAGGCTACAATTCTAGAGTAAGAGGAGAGGATGCCAGTGAGTGGAACAACACCCAGAAGTCCACTTGCCAAATACATCGCCAGGTCATTGAGGAAGGTATCAGAGCAAGCAAGTTGGATCACCTGCTTAAGTTCACAGAAAAAGTGAAGGATTTCCAGCTCTGTGCAAAAAGAGAGTCGCAAAATCAGTAAGTCATGTAACAGAGAGACAAGAACACTCAATAACAGGGATCCCAGAAGCAGAATGCCACAGAACTTGGGGTTCATGATGACCATGTAGTGCAGTGGGTGACAGATGGCCACGAACCGGTCATAGGCCATCACTGTCAAGAGGAGGTTGTCGATTCCTGCAAAAAGCATGAAAAAGTACATCTGGCTGAGGCAACCTTTGTAGGAGATCGCTCTGCTCTGCGTCTGGATGTTCAGCAGCATCTTTGGGACGGTGGTGGAGGTGAAACAGATGTCTGAAAAGGACAGGTTGGAGAGGAAGAAGTACATGGGCGTGTGGAGGCGGGAGTCTGTGATAATGGCCAGGATCATGAGTAGGTTCCCAGTGAAGGTGACCAAGTACAAGGACAGGAATGGCCAAAAGAGCAGTGACTGCAGCTCCCCCTGGTGTGAGAGTCCCAAGAGGATAAATTCCGTAACATGAGTTTGATTTCTTCCTTCCATGTAATTGATGAAAATGGCTGGAACAGAGACAAGAACATTGGAAAGGCAGCAGCATGATCACAGAATTACAAGAAATGCTGTCTTTTCAAAATGCTTCATTCATTAATTCTTACACACTCCCTACCAATCTAGAATACACACCAGAAAATTTCAGGGACTCTCAAATGTCCATGTTTTCCATGAGTCTTAAATTGTTCACAATTCTTGTTCTGAATCGAAACAATTATCCAAAGCAATGTTCTCCTCCATAAATTTCCTGGGACCTTTTTTTTTCCACCCGAGAAAATTTAACACATTATCTTGTGACAAGTATTTTTAACAGCATTGCACAAATGCAGTAGGAATGTGTGTTTCACCTTAACAAGACAGTCTAAGATGTGTGTGTGTCAGAGGGAGGAACAGAATATTAATAAAGGAATAAATGGTGTTTCAGGTGGTGGTTACAACTAATAAGGAAAAAAGTTCAGGACCCAGTAGTCCTAAGTGGAAGGAAAACCTGCCTTTGTGTCATGACTGATCAGAGGCTTCTGAGCTGGAAAACTCAGGGGTGCATGAACCATGTGGATAACTTTAAGAAAACCAGTTAAGGCAGAGAAATCGCATGTGCAAAGACCTTGAGTCAAGAGCTCACCCAAAACCATCAGGCAATATAAAAGACAAAGTTGTGAGCAGAGCAGGTAACACAACGGGTGTAGGAGTGGGATGTAAATAAGAGAGAGAGGAGCTCAAAGCCTTCTGTATCAGTGGATACATTCTAAGGCAATGTTGGGGAGAGGCCAAGATGGCGGAGGAACATGGAAGGTTTTTTGCCTCTCTCCTCACTGAAATGCAACTAAATCAACACCAAACCATCTTGCATATCTAGAAACCTGGTCTGAGGAATAACACAACAATCTGCACAACTTGAACCACAGAATTTGGCAGGTACACAGCGTGGAGAGGTGAACTGGGGAAGAGAGAAGCTATGGAGGGCAGGGAGCTGTTTTTGCTTGTGGAGAGAGGATGGAGGTGGGGGAGAGTATAGGAGAAGCACTGCCCAACACAAAAGCAGCTGGAGAGAAAGAGAAGGGGTGGACTGAACAAAAACAGAGAGAAGAGAAAAAGGAGAGGGCTTCAATTTCATTAAGAGGCTATAAACAGGGGAACATAGAGTCTGAAACTCCACAGCTCGATACCTGGGAGAGCTCTGGTGGGGAGGGCATATCCCCAGAAACAGACAGCAAGGTCCGAGGGGTCCTCAGGCCACACGGGGAGAGGCAATTTCTCTGCTGGGAGGATATTTGGTAGAGGCCGTGCAGCCTCGCCATAGGCAAAGGTCCCAGCAGACCCTGGAGAACAGCCACATTGCTGCTGTTGGAACAAGGATGGTAAGGGTGAAGCCTGGTGCCAGATGGGTGCTGCGATTTACCATAATCCCTGAAATGCTGCTACTACACAATCACACCAACATTTTCTGGGGCACCTGGCCACAATCTCTGGGCATCTGCAGCAGCACGGTCACACAAACGTACCAGGGGTGGGCGGGCACCATGACATTGCTTGGTGGACCCTCCCCCAGAGGGTCTGAGAGGGTCAAAGCTGCTTGGCCCTCAGAAATGGGGAGTTTGTAAACATTGCCCTATCTGAGATAAAATTTGGGAGGGAGGTGTCCTCTGGCAAGCTGACAGCTTGGTCACAGACAGTGGAGAAATGGGGAGTGGACAGAAGCCAGAGACAAAGGAAGGGTGCTTGATTGCCAATCAATGAGAAGATAGACTTCTGATACTAGAGACTGGGGGACTGGGTGACTTCATTTTCACCCCTCCCGCATATGCACATAAGCACTTTCATGCACCACAGCGATCAACTGCATTAAACTAAGTAGCGTCATCTAGTGCAGAACAAAGTCACTACACCAAGCACCGCCCAACCAGGCCAACCACAATCTAGAGGAACATCACCAGTCTCTCTGCCTACGTAGTTTACAGACTATAAAGTAATTCATATTTTGACTTTAGTGGAAACTGGATGCATTTTCAATCATATTTCATTCTGTGTGCTGGTCCATCTATTCAGTATTTTTTTTCCTTTTCTTTTATTACTCCTGAATACAGAAAAGGAAAAAAATTGATTTTTTAACGTTTTTATAAAAAATATTTTCTTTAAATTTTCCTATTATATTTTTTACATTTTTGTAATTTTTTAAAATTCTATTTGACTTTCGTCATTTCATTTTATTCTTTTATTGTATTCATATTTTTAATTCCAAACGTTTTTCATTTTTTTCCATTTTTTTCTTTTCGTTTCTTCCCCTTCTATCTCTATTCTATCAAGCTTCTTACAACAACCTGACCAAAACAAACCTAGGAGTTAGCATCCTTTATTTTATTTTTTATGTTGTTTTAATTTTTTTAATTTTTACTTTTATTTACTTTATTAATCCCTTTTCTTACTCCACAATGATGAAACGAAGGAATTCACCACAAAATAAACAGGAAAAAAATGACAGCGAGGGACGTAATCAGCACAGATACAACAGGAAGTCTGAACAGAATTTAGAATCATGATAATAAGAGCACTAGCTGAGGTTGAAAAAGCATAGAATCTCTTTCTGTGAAGACAAAAGAAGTACAAGCTATCCAGGATGAAATAAAAAATGCTATACCAGAGATGGAATCTCGAATGGAAGCCATGGTGGTGAGGTTGGATGAAGCAGAGCAGCGAATCAGTTACAGAGAAGACAAATTTATGGAGAATAAGGAAGCAGAAAAAAAGAAGGAAACTGAGGCAAAAGAGTAGGATATAATATTAGATAACTCAATGACTCATTAAAAAGGAACAACATCCAAATCATAGGGGTCTCAGAAGATGAAGAGAGAGGAAAAGGGGTAGAAGGCTGATGTGAGCAAATCATAGTGGAAAATTTTCCTAATCTTGGAAAAGACACAGACATCAAAATCCAGGAATCACAGAGAACTCCCATTAGATTCAACAAAAACTGGCCATCAAGATTATCATAGTCAAGTTCACAAATTTCTCAGACAAGGAAAGAATCATGAAAGCACCAAGGGGGAAGAAAGGCCTTAACCTACAAGGGAAGACAGTTCAGGTTAAAAGCAGACCTATTCACAGAAACTTGGCAGCCAAGAAAAGAGCAGAAGGGTATATTCAATGTGCTGAATCCAAAAATATGCAATCAAGAACTCTTTATCCAGCAAGGCTGTCATTCAAAATAAGAGGTGAGATTAAAAAAAAAATGTTCCCCAGAGAAACAAAAGCTAAAGGAGTTAATGACCACTAAACCAGCTCAGCAAGAAATGTTTGGGAGATTCTCTGAGGAGAGAAAAGCAAAAAAAGAAGAAAAAAAAAAGCAACAAAGACTAGAAAGGACCAGACAACACCACCAGAAACTCCAACTCTGCAGGCAACATGTTGAAACAAATTCATACCTTTCAGTACTCACTCTAAATGTCAATAGACTAAACACTCCAATCAAAGGACACAGGATAACAGAATGGATAAGAAAATAAGATCCATCTATACGCTGTTTACAAGAGACCCATTGTTGACCTAAAGAAACCTTCAGATTGAAAGTAAGTGGATGAAGAACCATCTATCATGCTAATGATCTCCAAACGAAAGCTAGAGTAGCCATACTTATATCAGACAACCTAGATTTTAAAAGAAAGACTGTAGCAAGAGAAGAAGAAGGGCATTATATCATAATTAAGGGGTTATCCATGAAGCAGATCTAACAACTATAAACATGTATGCCTCAACCGTGGAAATACCCAAATATATAAATCAATTAATCACAAATATAAAGCAACTCATTGATAATAACACCATAATAGTAGAGGACTTCAACCCCCCACTTACAACAGTGGACAGATCATCTAAACACAAAATCAGCAAGGAAACAGTGGCTTTGATTGACACACTGGACTGCATGGACTGAACAGATATATGCAGAACATTTCATCCTAAAGCACCAGAATACACATTCGTCTCAAGCGAACATTCTCCAGAATAGATCATATGCTGGGACACAAATCAGCTCTCAACAATTACAAGATCGAGATCATAACATGCATATTTTCACATCACAATGCTATGAAACTCGAAATCAACCACAAGAAAAAATTTGGAAAGGCAACAAATACTTGGAGACTAAAGAGTAACCTAATAAAGAATGAGTGGGCTAACAAAGAGGTGAAAGAGGAAATTAAAAAGGACATGGAAGCCAATGAAAATGATAACATCACAGCCCAAAACTTCTGGGACACAGGAAAGACAGTCATAAAAGGGAAGTATATAGCAATCCAGGCCATCTATAGAAGGAAGAAAGGTCTCAGATACACAACCTAACCTTACACCATAAAGGGATGGAAAAAAAACAGCAAATGAGAGATGGGTAATTAATAAGTTTAAAGGAGAAATCAATGCTACTGAAACAAAAATAAACAAATGAAAATAGAACAGATCAAAGGAACCAGGAACTGGTTCTTTGAAAGATTAACAACATTGATAAGCCCCTAGCCAGTTTGATCAAAAACAAAAAGGAAAGGACCCAAATAAATAAAATCAAGAATGAAAGAGCAGAGATTAAAACCAGCACTGCAGAAATACAAACAAAAATAAGAGAATATTATGAGCAAGTATAGGTCTACATATTGGGCAATGTGGAAGAAATGGACAAATTCCTAGAAACGTATAAGCTACCAAAACTGAAACCAGAAGAAATGGAAAATTTAAACAGACCCATAACCATTGAAGAAATTGAATTAGTAATCAAAATTCTCCCAAACAACAAGAGCCAGGGCCAGATGGCTTTCCAGGGGAATTCTAAAAAACATTTAAAAAAGAGGTAAGAGCTATTCTTTCAAAGCTGTTCCAAAAAACAGAAATGGAAGCAAAACTTCCAAACTCATTCTATGAAGCTAGCATTACTTTGATTCCAACACCAGACAAAAACCCCACTAAACAGAACTATAGACCAATTTCCCTGATGAACAGGGACACAAAAATCCTCAACAAGCATTTGACAAAATACAGCATCCTTTCTCGATAAAAACCCTCAAGAAAGTAGGGATAGAAGGATCATACCTCAAGATCAAAAGCCATATGAAAGACCCATTGCTAATATGATCAATGGGTAAAAGCTGAGAGATTTCCCCCTAATGTCAGGAACGTAACAGGGAAGTCCATGCTCGCCACTGCTATTTAACGTAGTGTTGGCAGTCTAGCCTCAGTAATCAACAACATACAGGAATAAAAGCATCCAAATTGGCAAGGTGGAGTTCAAAGTTTTACTCGTCACAGATGACGTGATAGTCTATATGGAAAACCCAAAAGATTCCACCAAAATGCCACTAGAACTGATCCGTGAATTCAGCAAAGTCGCAGGATATAAAATCAATGCACAGAAATCGGTTATACACCAATAATGAAGCAACAAGACAGAGAAAACAATGAATCGATCCCATTTACAGTTGCACCAAAAAACATGAAATACCTAGGAATAAGCCTAACCAAAGAGGTGAAAAATCTATACACTGAAACCTACAGAAAGCTTATGAATGAAATTGAAGAAGACACAAAGAAATGGAAAAATATTCCATGGTCCTGCATAGGAAGAACAAATATTGTTAAAATGTCAATACTACCCAAGGCAATCTCCATATTCACTGCAGTCCCTATAAAAATAACACCAGCATTCTTCAGACCTAGAAACAACAATCCTAAAATTTGTATGGACCCAAAAAAGACTCTGAATAGCCAAAGCAATCCTGAAAAAGAAAACCAAAGCTGTAGGCATCATAATCCCGGACTTCAAGATGTATTGCAAAGCTGTAATCATCAAGACAGTATGGTACTGGCACAAAAACTGACACTCAGAAAAAGGAACAGAATAGAGAACCTACAAATGGACCCACAAATGTATGGTCAACTAATCTTTGACAAAACAGGAAAGAATATCCAAAGGAATATGGGGCGCCTGGGTGGCGCCGTCGGTTAAGCGTCCGACTTCAGCCAGGTCACGATCTCGCGGTCCGTGAGTTCGAGCCCCGCGTCGGGCTCTGGGCTGATGGCTCGGAGCCTGGAGCCTGTTTCCGATTCTGTGCCTCCCTCTCTCTCTGCCCCTCCCCCGTTCATGCTCTGTCTCTCTCTGTCCCAAAAATAAATAAAAAACGTTGAAAAAAAATTTTTTTCAAAGGAATAAACACAGTCTCTTCAGCAAATGATGCTAGGAAAACTGGACAGCCACAGGCAGAAAAAATGAACCTCGACCACTTTCTTACACCAGACACAAAAAAAACTCAAAATTGATGAAAGACCTAAATGTAAAACAGGAAGCCATCAAAATCCTCGAGGAGAAAGCAGGCAAAAACCTCTTTGACCTCAGCCACAGCAACTTCTTATTCAACACGTCTCCGGAGGCAGAGCAAACAAAAGCAAACATGAACTATTGGGACCTCATCAAAATCAAAAGCTTCTGCACAGCAAAGGAAACAATCAGCAAAACTAAAAGTCAAACAATGGAATGGGAGAAAATATTTGCAAAGGACATATCAGATAAAGGTTAGTATCCAAAATCTATAAAGAACTTATCAAACTCAACACCTGAAAAACAAATAATCCAGTGAAGAAATGGGCAAAAGACACAAATAGACACTTCTCCAAAGAAGACGTCCAGATGGCCAACAGACACATAAAAAATGCTCCACATCACTCATCATCAGAGAAATACACATCAAAACCGCAGTGAGATACCACCTCACACCAGGCAGAATGGCTACATTTACAACTCAGGCAACAACACATGTTGGTGAGAATGCAATGAAAGAAAGTTTCTTTTGCATTGCTGGTGGGAATGTGAATTGGTGCAGCCACTCTGGAAAACAATATGGGAACTCCTCAAAAAATTAAAAATAGAACTACCCTATAAGCCAGCAATTGCACTCCTAGGTATTGATCCAAGGGATACAGCTGAGCTGTTTCAAAGGGGCACATGCACCCCAATTTTTATAGCAGCACTATCGACGATAACCAAAGTATGGAAGAGACCAAATGTCCATCAATGGACGAATGGATAAAGAAGGTGTGGTATATATACACAAAGGAGTACTACGTGACAACAGAAAAACTGAAATCTTGCGATTTGCAACTACGTGGATGGAACGAGAGGGCATTATGCTAAGTGAAATTAGCCAGTCAGAGAAAGACAAATATCATACAACTACACTCATATGAGGAATTTAAGATACAAACAAGATTAACATAAGGGAAGGGAAGCAAAAATAATATAAAAGCATGGAGGGGACAAAACATAAGAGACTCTTTTTAAAATTTTTTTAAATGTTTTTACTTATTTTTGAAGGAGAGAGAGACAGAGCATGAGGAGGGGACGGGCAAAGAGAGAGGGAGACACAGAATCTGAAGCAGGCTCCAGGCTCTGAGCTGTCAGCACAGAGCCCGATGTGGGGCTTGAACTCACAAACTGTGAGATCATGGCCTGAGCCGAAGTCGGGCGCTTAACTGACTGAGCCACCCAGGTGCCCCATAAGAGACTGTTAAATACAAAGAATAAACTGAGGGTGGCTGGAGGGGTTGTGGTGGGGGGATAGGCTAATTGGGTAGGAGGCATTAGGGAAGACACTTGTTGGGATGAGCACTGGGTGTTATACATAGGGGATGAATCACTAGAATCTACTAAAACCATTATAGCATTATATGCTAACTAACTTGCATGTAACTTAAAAAATAAAATAAAATAAAATTCAGCCAAAGGACACTACAGTTCAGCGTCTTTTTTACATGTATATGTTATATATGGTGTCTGTCCACAACAGGATACATCTTATGTAATATATAAAAATGGAACATAAATCATTCGCACATAATTCTCTGTCTTTCTCTCTATCTTTATGTCTACAGTTGGTCTAAATGCTGCATTTTCTATTGCATAAGACAGGTTCAGCTTGCTATTTAAGGTTTATGGGTGTGTACTTCACTGATAAATTCTCTCTGTCCTGTACACGTGCGCGCGTGCACACACACACACACACACACACACACGGAGACAGAGAGAGAGTTCTCCATTACTGTGGTACTGTGTACTCTTGTAGCTGAAGAAACATCTTTTAGAAAGCAGGGGACAGGCTACACCATAAGTCAAACAGAGTCTTTCTCCTAGCAGAATTGCAGTTTATGATATTAGACTTTCCAGCGGAGTAGTCATGGCTAAGGATCACAAGAACCACACAGAGTTAGAAGAATTACCATCAGTCTTTCTCAGTCTCTTCCCAAAAATTTCAAAGGGGAAACACTTCTTCCTTTATTCCATCAGGCCAGCATTGCACTGATTCCAAAACCACGAAAAGGCATTGCAAGAAAAGAAAAGTACAGAACAGTATTCCCAAGGAATGTTGACGCGAAAATTTTTGACTAAGTGTTACCAATGCCAGCCTTGCAGCCTTTTGATCATGGTGTAGAAAAGGGTTGTGCATCATGATCAAATGGCATTTATTCCAGGAAGGCAAGAATGGTTTAACTAATAAAACCCCCTCAGTATAATACACCACATTAACAGAATGAAGGATAAAAGCACACGAGTATCTCAACAGATGGCACATAAAACATGACAAAATGGAGCGTTCCCTGATAGTAACAACACTCAAAAAACTAAGAACAGAAGGAAACTTCCACAACACGAAAGAGGTCATATATGAAAACCCACCTCTAAAATCATTCTCCAGAGGGAAACACTGAGAACACCCCCTAAGATGATGCAAGACAAGCATGTCTGCTTTCATACCTCTCATGCAACATAGCTTTGCAACTTCCAGACAGAGCAACTAGCCAAAACAATAAAAAAGAAAAGAAAAAAAGAAGAAGGAAATAAAAGGCATTAAACTTAGAATGGAAGAAGTAATATGAGTCCCCCAGACCAGAGACCTGGCCCCTCTCACTCCCACGGTACTAGTTCTATCCCTTACTTCACTCACATTCTGAACTCAGCAATCGTTTTTTCCTCACAATAACCTGGGTCACTTTTCCACGGGCCGGTCCTGTGCCTACCGCCCCTGACATGGAACCTGAACTTACTCTTCACTAACTACAGAAGGAAACTGCAACCCTCAGGCCAAAGTGTCACTTTCTTTAGTAATCTGACTGTTGCCTACCCAGCCAGGCCACTGTGGCTTCGTTTTGCAGAACCCGCAGCCCCTGCTTCTGATGGCTGGTGAGACAGTAAGAAGTATTTCCAATCCCAGCAGCACAACTTCTGCTCCACTGAATCCCTAAATTTTCCTCCTCTGCTGGCTCTTCCTGGACTGCACACCCCTTCTCCTCATGGGAAGACCCCTACACCGCCTCCATGTCTCAGCACCGAGAAGCTGCTCTGGGAAGCCCTCACTAACTCCCACCAAAGAGTCCTCTTTTCAAGAACAAATAAAATAAAGGGCCAATTTTGGAGGATCTACTTCACCAGATTTCAGTGCCACCTCACATTAATACGTTTATTTATGTATTTTTGCCTCTTTCATTCTCTTGATACAGTGAGTACCTTGACAGAACAAACACTGTCTTGGTCATTTATGTATTCATAAAATGCTGAAAACAACGTTTGTTGAATGACTGCAATTAACAAATGGTTGAAAAATGATAGATAGTCATTCCCAACAATGGAAGGACTGGCAAAGAAAATGGAGGAAAGGCCGTTGAGAAATGAAGGCCCATTGATGAAGCACTCACCTTGGAGGAGACAGATCAGGGAGAAATGGTTTAGTGTATCCAGAGTTTCCCTCCACAATCAAAGTCTTAAGGGCTTGACATCACTAAACTCTCCTTAACTTATTGTCCCTGTTGATGCTCCCAAAATAACTACCGACACAAGGGTTCCTTCTTACCATAACACATTTCCCCAGCACTTCTGAAGATGCCACGGCTCACCCAGATGTTAGCACAGAACAGCGTGAAATCAATAACCCAGTCTCTCCCATGGTTGACTGATGCAGCTGGAAGTTATGTCGCCAGGAAGGGAAGAGACATGGCCCCACCCAGAAAGGCTCTAAAGCACAGCTATGTGCTCATATCACCTGAGGTTACAAGAGTCGAGTTCATTGGTGCAGAAAGGCATTTTAATTTCTGTAGCCATAGGGAATGAATTCCCATGAGTCTCATTAATGAAATATTCTGTTGTCTCTCTTCCCTTTAGGAGACTTGGGTCTCTAGAGCTAGGAGAGAAAAATAGAAAGCAAACTTGTCCCGCTGTTGGTATTGGGACACAGACTTGGCATTCCGGATTGTCTCTTATCACATTTATTCTCTTATCCCAGAAGTTGCCCTGTCTTTACAGGTTCTCACTAATAAGTCAGAGTTTCCCATAGTAACTATTCAATTCTGGTTTTGGAGAATTCTGTATCCCCTTAATCTTCTTTCTCCCATCCATACCTGTTCTTTTGGCTCACCATCCTGCAGCCCCCAGCCCCCACAGTGATTCTCCTTTTTTCCTGCTTCTCATTCTCCTTCAACGTGGGCAATATCTATTTAACATCACTCAATGATTTGCTTCTTTGGGCATCCTCTAAACCCCTCATTAGCATTTGTGATATAGTAGGCACTAAGCAATGTGGTGGGAAGGAAGAAAAGTGTGAGAATGGTCCTTTATCTTGAGGGGCTCACAGTCTCAACAGGGTAAGAGACATAAAAATAAATGCAATCGTGCCATTTGCAGTGACATGGATGGTGCTAGAATGTATCATGCTAACTGAGATTAAGTCAATCAGAGAAGGACAAATACCATATGATTTCACTCATATTGAAAGTGAATTAACAAAACAAATGAACATATATGAAGGGTGAAAGAGGAGAGAGGGAAAGAAACCATAAGAGACTCTTAACAATAGACAGATGGAGAAAAATGGGAGGGAGATGGGCTAGATGAGTGTTGGGTGTTAAGAAGGGCACTTGTGATGAGCACTGGGTGTTGTATGTAAGTGATGAATTACTGAACTCTCCTCCCAAAACTAATATTTCACTGTATGTTACCTACCTAAAACACAAATTTAAAAATAAAATGAAAAATACATGAATGCACTACCCTGAAGGGGCACTGACACATCAGAAAAAGAATACAACCCTAGTCAACTTTTCCAGAAGAGTTGAGTGAAGGCCACACAAACAAGCTTCTCTTTGTCCCAACTCTTGATGAGGGAGAAGGGGATAAGGCACTCCAAGAGGAAGTATCTGGGCAGCCAATGTGGGAAATACTTCATACTTGCTGGCCAATAATCAGGGGGCAAGTATGACAATTCAAACATGACCCTGAGCAGTTAGACAGCCTGCAGAGAACAGAGATGCTGATATTTTAGCTACAGGTTTGACACGTACTTATGAAAACAGTGGAGTTTCAGTGTGGATTTCATGATGCGATGTCAGGATCAAGTTCTCCCTGTGGAAAACTCATCATGCAATCATGTTAGACACAGACCCTTGTTACTACAATTGTCAAAGAACACTGTAGATGAAAAAATAGAGAATAAATGGACATTTTTAAATGGCAAAAAAGTAACATTTAAATATTGTGTAAGTTTGCAACTTGGATGGACCTAGAGGTATAGTGCTGAGTGAAATGAGCCAGTCAGAGAAAGACAAATACCCTTTGATGTCACTCATCTGGGGAACTTAAGAAATAAAACGCAGGACCAAATAAGGAAAAGACAGACAAAAAAACCAGATTCTTAAACACAGAGAACAAACTGGTGGTTGCCAGAGAGAATGTGGGTGAGGATGGGTAAGATAGATAAAGGGTATTAAGAGTACGCTTATGTCCATGAGCTCTGAACAGTGTATAGAATTGTTAAGCATTACGTTGTACACATCAAATGAATATAACACTGTAGGTAAATTATACTTCAATAAAAACAATGGCTGGGGAAAGGTGAAAATACGATTTTCAGAGCTACCTCATTCTAATTTCAAACTGATCTTTTTTCAACAACAACAAAAACAGAAATATAACTCAATGGAATAGGAGGGAGCCCAGAAATAAACGCAAATATTATGACTGAATGATTTTTGGCAAGAGTGGCAGAATAGACAGCCCTTCCAAGATGGTGATGGAAAACTTGGATAACCACATGCTTAAAGATGAAGCTGGCCCTTTCATCTACATCTACCAACATGACTCCAAATGGATCACAGACTGAAGTATAAGAGATAAAACTGTAAGCACTTAGAGGAAAATACAGAGGTCCATCTATATGCCACTGGATTTGACAAAGATTTCCTGGATACAACACCAAATACACAGGCAACTAGAGAAAAATTTGCTTTGGCAAAATGAACAATATTTGTGCATCGAAGGGCACTATTTTCCAAGTGAAAAGACACACCACAAAATGGAGAAAAGATTGGCAAATCACATGCCTGATAATAGATTATTATCCAAAATTAATATCCAAATGGAAAAGAATTTCAAAACTTCCACAGCAAAAAAAAAAAACCAAATAACTCAATTTATTTTATTTTTTTTCAATATATGAAGTTTATTGTCAAATTGGTTTCCATACAACACCCAGTGCTCATCCCAACAGGTGCCCTCCTCAATACCCATCACCCACCCTCCCCTCCCTCCCACTCCCCATCAACCCTCAGTTTGGTCTCAGTTTTTAAGAGTCTCTTATGCTTTGGATCTCTCCCACTCTAATCTCTTTTTTTTTTTTCCTTCCCCTCCCCCATGGGTTTCTGTTAAGTTTCTCAGGATCCACATATGAGTGAAAACATATGGTATCTGTCTTTCTCTGTATGGCTTATTTCACTTAGCATCACACTCTCCAGTTCTATCCATGTTGCTACAAAGGGCCATATTTCGTTCTTTCTCATTGCCATGTAGTACCATTGTGTATATAAACCACAATTTCTTTATCCATTCATCAGTTGATGGACATTTAGGCTCTTTACACAATTTGGCTATTGTTGAGAGTGCTGCTATAAACATTGGGGTACAAGTGCCCCTATGCATCAGCACTCCTGTATCCCTTGGGTAAATTCTTAGCAGTGCTCCAAATAACTCAATTTAAAAACAGCTATGCTTTTATTTAAATCCCAGTTACATAACATACAATGTAATATTAGATTCAGGTGATTCAACACTTCCATAATAAAAACTTTTTTAAAAAGATATTTAAGGGCGCCTGGGTGGCTCAGTCAGTTAAGCAACCAACTTCGGCTCGGTTTATGATCTCGCAGTTTGTGAGTTTGAGCCCCGCGTCGGGCTCTGTGCTGACAGCTCAGAGCCTGGAGCCTGCTTCGGATTCTGTGTCTCCCCCTCTCTCTGCCCCTCCCCTGCTCATGCTCTGTGTCTCTCTGTCTCTCAATAATAAATAAATGTTTAAAAAATTTTTAAATAAAAATAAAAAATAATAAAAAGATGTTTAAAAAATAAAAGAAACAATTTCTGTTGGTGACGATTTGGAGAAAAAAGTAACCCTCCAATACTGTTGGTGGGAATCAAAACTGGAACCCGCCACTGTGGAAAAGAGTATGGAGATTCCTCAAAAGTATAAATAGAGCTTCTCTACAATCCCATAAATGCACTATCAGCTTATTACCCCCCAAAATACAAAATCACGAATTAAAAGGGATACATACCCCTTTGTTTAGTGTAGCATCATTTACAATAACCAAATTGTGGGAACAGCCCAAGTGTCCACCAATAGATGAATGAATAAAGAAGATGTGGGACATACACACACACAATGACATATTATTCACCCAATGAAAGGGAATGAAATCTTGCCAATTGCAATAACACTGATGGAGCTAAAGGGTATTATGCTAAGCAAAAGAAGTCAGTCAGAGAAAGACGAATGCCATATGACTTCATTCCTGTGTGGAATTTAAGAAAGAATACAAATGAGCAAAGGAAAAAAAAAGAGAAGCAAACCAAACATCAGACTCTTAACCACAGAGAACAAACTGATGGTTACCAAAGGGGAGGTGTGGGGGAGGATTGTGATGGGGACTAAGGAGCGCAGTTGTGGTGAGCACCAGGTATGGTATGGAAGGGTTGAATCACTGTGTTGTACACCTGAAAGTGAGGTTACACTGCATGCTAACTATACTGGAATTAAAATGTAAACATAAATTTTAAAACAAAATTAATGATAAAAAAAAAGAACAGGCAATGGACTCAAACAGGCATTTCTCCAAAGACTATATAAGAATGGCTACTGAGCGTGGGAAAGATGTACAACATGACTAATCAAGAGGGAAATGCAAATCAAAACCATAACGTGATACCACGTCACACACACTAGGATGGCTATTTAATTTTTTTTAATATATGAAATTTATTGTCAAATTGGTTTCCATACAACAGCCAGTGCTCATCCCAAAAGATGCCCTCTTCAATGCCCATCACCTACCCTCCCTTCCCTCCCACCCCCCATCAGCCCTCAGTTTGTTCTCAGTTTTTAAGAGTCTCTTATGCTTTGGATCTCTCCCACTCTAATCTCTTTTTTTTTCCTTCCCCTCCCCCATGGGTTTCTGTTAAGTTTCTCAGGATCCACATAAGAGTGAAACCATGTGGTATCTGTCTTTCTCTGTATGGCTTATTTCACTTAGCATCACACTCTCCAGTTCCATCCACGTTGCTACAAAGGGCCATATTTCATTCTTTCTCATTGCCACGTAGTACTCCATTGTGTATATAAACCACAATTTCTTTATCCATTCATCAGTTGATGGACATTTAGGCTCTTTACACAATTTGGCTATTGTTCAGAGTGCTGCTATAAACATCGGGGTACAAGTGCCCCTATGCATCAGTACTCCTGTATCCCTTGGGTAAATTCCTAACAGTGCTATTGCTGGGTCATAGGGTAGGTCTATTTTTAATTTTTTGAGGAACCTCCACACTGTTTTCCAGAGTGGCTGCACCAGTTTGCATTCCCACCAACAGTGCAAGAGAGTTCCCATTTCTCCACATCCTCTCCAGCATCTATAGTCTCCTGATTTGTTCATTTTGGCCACTCTGACTGGCGTGAGGTGATATCTGAGTGTGGTTTTGATTTGTATTTCCCTGGTGAGGAGTGATGTTGAGCATCTTTTCATGTGCCTGTTGGCCATCTGGATGTCTTCTTTAGAGAAGTGTCTATTCATGTTTTCTGCCCATTTCTTCACTGGCTTATTTGTTTTTTGGGTGTGGAGTTTAGTGAGCTCTTTATAGATTTTGGATACTAGCCCTTTGTCTGATATGTCATTTGCAAATATCTTTTCCCATTCTATTGGTTGCCTTTTAGTTTTGTTGATTGTTTCCTTTGCTGTGCAGAAGCTTTTTATCTTCATGAAGTCCCAATAGTTCATTTTTGCTTTTAATTCCCTTGCGTTTGGGGATGTGTCAAGTAAGAAATTGCTGCGGCTGAGGTCAGAGAGGTCTTTTCCTGCTTTCTCCTCTAGGGTTTTGATGGTTTCCTGTCTCATATTCAGGTACTTTATCCATTTTGAGTTTATTTTTGTGAATGGTGTGAGAAAGTGGTCTAGTTTCAACCTTCTGCATGTTGCTGTCCCGTTCTCCCAGCACCATTTGTTAAAGAGACTGTCTTTTTTCCATTGGATGTTCTTTCCTGCTTTGTCAAAGATGAGTTGGCCATACTTTTGTGGGTCTAGTTCTGGGGTGTCTATTCTATTCCATTGGTCTATGTGTCTGTTTTTGTGCCAATACCATGCTGTCTTGATGATTACAGCTTTGTAGTAGAGGCTAACGTCTGGGATTGTGATGCCTCCCGCTTTGGTCTTCTTCAAAATTACTTTGGCTATTCGGGGCCTTTTGTGGTTCCATATGAATTTTAGTATTGCTTGTTCTAGCTTCAAGAAGAATGCTGCTGCAATTTTGATTGGGATTGCATTGAATGTGTAGATAGCTTTGGGTAGTATTGACATTTTAACAATATTTATTCTTCCAACCCATGAGCACAGAATGTCTTTCCATTTCTTTATATCTTCTTCAATTACCTGCATAAGCTTTCTATAGTTTTCAGCATACAGATCTTTTACATCTTTGGTTAGATTTATTCCTGGGTATTTTATGCTTCTTGGTGCCACTGTGAATGGGATCAGTTTCTTCATTTGTCTTTCTGTTGCTTCATTATTAGTGCATAAGAATGCAACTGATTTCTGCACATTGATTTTGTATCCTGCAACTTTGCTGAATTCATGCATCAGTTCTAGCAGACTTTTGGTGGAGTCTATCGGATTTTCCATGTATAATATCATGTCATCTGCAAAAAGCGAAAGCTTGACTTCATCTTTGCCAATTTTGATGCCTTTGATTTCCTTTTGTTGTCTGATTGCTGATGCTAGAACTTCCAGCACTATGTTAAACAACAGCGGTGACAGTGGGCATCCCTGTCGTGTTCCTGATCTCAGGGGAAAAGCTCTCAGTTTTTCCCCGTTGAGGATGATATAAGCTGTGGGCTTTTCATAAATGGCTTTTATGATGTTTAAGCATGTTCCTTCTATCCCGACTTTCTCGAGAGTTTTTATTAAGAAAGGATGCTGAATGTTGTCAAATGCTTTTTCTGCATCGATTGACAGGATCATATGGTTCTTCTCTTTTCTTTTATTAATGTCATGTATCACGTTGATCGATTTGCGAATGTTGAACCAGCCCTGCATCCCAGGAATGAATCCCACTTGATCGTGGTGAATAATTCTTTTTATAAGCCATTGAATTCGATTTGCTAGTATCTTATTGAGAATTTTTGCATCCATATTCATCAGGGATATTGGCCTGTAGTTCTCTTTTTTTGCTGGGTCTCTGTCCGGTTTAGGAATCAAAGTAATACTGGCTTCATAGAATGAGTCTGGAAGTTTTCCTTCCCTTTCTATTTCTTGGAATAGCTTGAGAAGGAAAGGTATTATCTCTGCTTTAAACGTCTGGTAGAGCTCCCCAGGGAAGCCATAGGATGGCTATTCTAAATACTAACCCAGAAGCCATGTGTCGGCGAGGATACGGAGAAATTGGAACACTGTGGTGCTTTGCTGATAAATAACTAAAGTGTGGCACAGCTGCTGGAGGAAACAGTGTGCCAGTTCATCAAAATATAAACGTAGAAATATTACTTGAGCCAGTAGTTTCACATCTGGTTATATATCCACTTATACGCCTCAAGAAAAAGGTAAAGCAGTGACTAGAAAAGATTTTTGAACCGCTGTTCATACGGCTCTACTTACAGTAGCCAAAATGCAGCGACAACCTGAATGTCCATCAACAAACTCATGAATGAACAAAGCGGGGTGAGCACATAGAGTGAAACATCATTCGGCCTTTAAAATGAATGGAACTCTGACACAGGCTACAACACGGATGAACTGTGCAAACACAATGCTAAGTGAATGTAGCCAGACACAAAAGGACTAATATTATACAATTACATCTATATGAGGTACTAAAGTACTCAGCTTTAGAGAGAGAATTTAAGATGGTGGGAGACAAGGACTGGGTAGAGGGACAATGGGGAGTTAATATTTCATAGGGACAAAGGTTAGGTCTGAGACCACGAGGAAGTTCTGGAGATGGATAGAGGTGGTGATTGCACAATGGTGAGAAAGTACTTAATGCCACATAAATGTATTTCAAAATGTTTGAAATAATAAATTTTATATGTATTTTACCATGAGAAAAAAAAATAGTGACATGCTCTAAAAGAATTTCAGTGCCATAAATAGGTTAATATGATGTCGAGGAAGGAATCCAAAGTGCAGGGAGACAAGGGTGATGTGATGGGTTTATCTTGTGTGATTCAATACCTCAACCACAAAGTGTACCCAAAATAAGGGTTCGGAGAACATAAAATTCGTAAGGTCATTGAGAAATACCTTGCTGAGGGCTGTAATGTCTTTCTTGACAAGCTCTACAGAGCTTCTGCCCCGCATGACAGACTTACCATGGACATGCTGAATATAAAATCCCTTCTCCTATGTTCAGCCCTTTCTGAACTGCCAGAGGCCACGTCAGCAGTCCCAAACCATCTAAGGTATGGTATTCATAGTGCATGTAAGAGCTAATCATTCTCATCCAAATTGGTTAAGCTACAGGGATTTCTGTAAATGGCAAATTCATCATGGTGTCTTCATGAACCAAAAATGATGGGCAGCTCAATAAGAATTCATCCAATTTGAGTAGTCAAAAAAAATTAAAAATGTAAAAGCCCTCCAGTTCTCATGAAGAAAACTTGACCTGAATCACCGCAATGAAGGGTCATAATGTCTACTTGACTCTCAGAGCTGAGACACTTTACTGACTCAGATCCTCAATTGATGGAACCAGTTGCCCCTGAGTGAAGACTATAAAATGACAACAAATGCTTTACGTTTTCCTCCAAACCCAACCCAAAAGCTTGGAAGTGATATTGCTAGCCAGTTTATGATGGTTCATGAGGACTGTGGTCTGAACTAAAATTGGTAGCTTGAAACTGGGCAAGATGAGGGGCGCCTGGGTGGCTCAGTCGGTTAGGCGGCCGACTTCGGCTCAGGTCACCATCTCACGGTCTGTGAGTTCGAGCCCCGCGTCGGGCTCTGTGCTGATGGCTCGGAGCCTGGAGCCTGCTTCCGATTCTGTGTCTCCCTCTCTCTCTGACCTTCCCCCATTCATGCTCTGCCTCTCTCTGTCTCAAAAATAAATAAACGTTAAAAAAAATTAAAAAAAAAAAAAGAAACTGGGCAAGATGAGGGTAATTATACCATGGAAATTGCAAATGCTACAAGCAAGCTCTCTTCTTCATCCGATTTTTCTTATTTTCTTCTCTCTTCTTACTTCTTCTCTTTTGTTTTCTCTTTGCTTTTGAGCGAGAGCTCCCTAAACATTTATTTGAATACTAGTGTGCAAAAGGACCTGTGAACTTTTACAAACCAAAGTGGTGGCTTCCGGGAGCAGGTGATGATGAGACATTTGTCTTACTCTGTCTCATAAAGCACGGGTTAGGTCCATAATCATATCTTGCTACTAGTACCTGATTTCTGAGATGCTTGTTACAAAAATTTGGCTGGAAATAGGCAGAATATCCATACTGCTTTTGTGATCTGTGAAAGGGCTATTACGGTAGGAGGTGCTGAGGGAAATCGCCAGACAGTGTTGCTGCTACCTGCCAAAATACTAAAAGAAAAGCCATAACGCATCCCTGGGATAACCACCAAGAGTGACACCATTGATGCCTGAAAAACCAGGAGTTGTAATTTCTATTACCTACACACTTCATGGATGTTTTGGACTGTGCAAGGGAAAATTAGATACTGCATGGTGAATGCAGAGTATTGTGAATGTCATCACACGGGGTTCCAGGCCTCTGCTGATGCAGATATGATCTCTTTCCAGGATAGATTGACATAAACCTCAAAAACTGGTGTATACTCTCTGATAACTTAAATGATTTTTCTCCCAAAGCAGAATACTCTAATGAATAGCTGCTTTCATCTCAGAGAGGACAGATTCCACATTTATTCCTCTGGGTCTTTCTATCACATTATAAGTATTCAATTTCCTATATTATTTATTTGCTGCTGAAAATCCACGCAATGGAATTTAATGAGAGATCTAAAATTTTATAAAGAAATGCAGAATAAATAGTTGCTGATTATGAATGAAAAGTTAAAGAACCCAAGTACTGTGGAAAGATAAACTGCAGACTGTCAATCTATGAACTCATACAAACATCATGATCTACATATTCCAGGGTTTTGAGCCCTGTTGCTCAAGTCTTTATCTTAAAGCAAAGAATCCTACATGCAGAGAATGTCCCTCTGCTAAAGAGCTTTCTTAGGGCTTGCTTGATGTCTCTGTTCCTCAGGCCATAGATGAAGAGGTTCAGCATGGGCGTCACCACCGTGCACATGACTGAGGCTATGGCACTTGTCCTGGAGTTTTGTGCAGCAGCAGAACTCAGATACACCCCAAGGCCTGTAGCATAGAACAAAGAGACCACTGAAAGGTGAGACCCACACGTGGAAAATGCTTTATACTTGCCACTCGCTGATGAAATTCTCAAAATGGAGGCTACAATCTTAGAGTAAGAATATAGGATACCAGCGATTGGAACAACACCCAGAAGTCCACTTGTGAGATAGGTCACCAGGACATTGAGGAACATATCAGAGCAAGCAAGTTGGATCACCTGCTTAAGTCCACAGAAAAAGTGAAGGATTTCCAGCTCTGTGCAAAAGGAGAGTCGCAAAATCAATAAGTCATGTAATAGAGAGTCAAGAACACTCAATACCTAGGATCCCAGGAGTGGGATGCCATAGAACTTGGGGTTCATGATGACCATGTAGTGCAGTGGCTGACATATGGCCACAAACTGGTCATAGGCCATCACGGTCAAGAGGAAGGTGTCTAATACTCCAAAAAGCATGAAAAAGTACATCTGGCTGAAACAACCTTTGTAGGAGATCGCTTTGCTCTGTGTCTGGATGTTCAGCAGCATCTTTGGGATGGTGGTGGAGGTGAAACAGATGTCTGAAAAGCACAGGTTGGAGAGGAAGAAGTACATGGGCGTGTGGAAGCGGGAGTCTGTGATAATGGCCAGGATCATGAGTAGGTTCCCAGTGAAGGTGACCAGGTACATGGACAGGAACGGCCAAAAGAGCAGTGACTGCAGTCCCCGCTCGTCTGACAGTCCCAGGAGGGGACTAAATTCAGAAATTCGGGTTTGGTTTTCTTGTTCCATGAAACTAAACTACAGAAATAGAAAGAAGAGCCTTTCAAATTTAGCCACAAACAGTAGTCAAGAAAGTAACAGAGAGGGAACCAAGGTGGCCTTCAGTAGGTGAATGGATAAATAAGCTGTCATGTACCCAGACAATGCAATGTTATTCTGTACTTGGAAGAAACACACCATCAAGCCATGAAAAGACATAGAGGAAACTTCAGTGCATATTACTAAGTGAAAGAAGTTTATCTGAAAAAGCTTCATACTGTATGATTCCAAAAACATGAAACTGTAGAAAAGGCAAAACTACGGAAAAGGAATAACAGGTATCAATGTGGCCAAAGGGTGCAGTGGGAGTGAGAGGGGTTAAGAGGCAGAGCACAAAGGGTTTTTAGGGCAGTGAAATACTCCATATGATACTATAAATATGGATACATGTTTGTTTTGTGCCAGTCTCAGTATATCATTTACCAACGTTGTGACTGGACCAGCCCTTATCATTCTTATGATGGTTGCAAGACACCCTCTGCAATAACCATCAGGAAACTCTGAAAAAAAAAATTACTGCTCATAGCTCCTGGGGCCACACAGTGAAGTCACAGAGAGACAGAGAGCGCACATGGACCTTGGGGTCTGCTTTTACTGGGGTGAGGGACTAGAGTTTCACTGGTTCACTCTTTATTTGTAAATTTAAAACTTAAGAGCAGGAATTAAAGCACAAAAGAGAAAAAGGAGAGAAAAGTCCCTTTCTAAATCAGCCAGATCCCTACAACAAAACAAAAAAATATGGGGCGCCTGGGTGGCTCAGTCAGTTAAGCGTCCAGCTTCAGCTCAGGTCATGATCTCACGGTTCATGAGTTTGAACCCCACGTCGGGCTCAGGGCTGACAGCTCGGAGCCTGGAGCCTGCTTCGGATTCTGGGTCTCCCTCTCTCTCCGTCCCTCCCCTGCTTGCGCTCTCTCTGTCTCTCAAAAATGAATACACATGAAAAAATATTTAAAAAATATATATCAGAATGGGGCACCCTGGTTCTTTATTTAATTACAGGGCTGGCGATGTGGGTTTTGTTTCTGAAATAGCCATGCTTGAGGTGGCTGCCTCAGCAACAGTCTGTTGCAATAACACTGCACGGTGACCGATAAGGACTACACTTACTGTGGTGAGTATTGAGCAATATCAAACATCGCTAAATCAATATGTTGTACAACAGAAACTAACGGAACATTGTGTGTTCATTATGCTTCAATTAAAAAAATGAAAGGAACTGAAGTCAGACACTCGCGTTACACAAAAGGAAAAACCAACCGTCAGGGCTCACACTACACGGTCATCGTACAGTTTCTCAAACCCATAGAACGTACAACACCAAGAGTAAACTGTAATATGAACTGTGGACCTTGGCTGGCTAAAGATGTGACGGTGTAGGTTCACTGACTGTAAGAAACGCACCACTCTTGTGGGCGGTGTTGATAATGAGGGTAGCTATGCCTCGTGAGAGAAGGGAATATAGGGGAAGTGTACCTTCCCCTCAATTTTGCTGTGAACCTAAAACTGCTCTGAAAAAAAAAGGCTTCATTTTTCAAAGCTTAAAAATAAACAGAAATTCTATGATTTTATTTTACACACCTTTAATTGGCTAATTTCTGTATATTATCCACAAATCTAGTTCCTTTTTATTTGGGGATTTGGGATTTCAAGGAATCCCAAATGCTCTCTCTCTCTTCTCTTTGATGCCGAAACTTATTAGCCACTCCTGCCCTTAATCCAAACATCTTTCCCAGGCATTATTTTCCTCTGCAAATCGCCTGAGGCTTTCCTTTGTCCATCGACAACTAGTTTTGACCAATTATTTTGTGCTTATTATTGTTGAAAGCACTGGGAATCAACAGTAAAATTAATTTTTAAGAATATTTGCCCCTTCAATTCCACGTATGAGTGAAATCATATGATATTTGTCTTTCTCTGGTTGACTTGTTTAGCTTAGCTTAATACGAAAAAATAAAATCTTTGCCCCTAACTAGTTTTATTCTAGGATATGTATGTGGCTGGAGGAAATAGAATATCAGTAAATAAGTAAATGACATTTCATGTGGAGATTATTATTATTAAGTAAACTAATACAGAATGATGAGATTGCAGAGTGGAGAAAAAAATCTTCTATACTCACTCCTTTCTTCTTTTTAGTTTTTATTTATTTATTTTCAGAGAGAGAGTGTGTACAAGCAGGGGAGGGGCAGGGAGAGAGGGAGAGAGATAGAGAATCCTAAACTCTGTGCTGACAGCACAGAGCCTGATGGGGGGCTCGAACTCACTAACCGTGAGGTCATGACCTGAGCTGAAATCAAGAGTCACATGCTTCACCAACCGAGCCACCCAGGTGCCCCTTGTATTCTCACTTCTAATTAGAGAACTTTGAGGGAAAAAACCTGGTCATTGGGATGAAGTGCAGGATTTACTTATGAGAAGAGCATGTAGAACAGAGAAATATTCAGGGCAAAGCCCCCAGTATGGGAGCATTCCTGTTATCACTGAGAAACAGAAAGGAGAGTGGTGTGACCAGAATGGGTACAGCAGGTATAAGGGTAGAAGGTAAAATAAGAGGGAGGAGGCCAGAACATTCAGATGCTGGGGAAAGCTCCTAACGTGTGAGATCTCACAGGTGTACTTTACATGTAACCGTTGTTAAATACAATGCCTTTAAGTACATATATTGTAAATCATATATATAAATGATACGTAACTTATCACTCCATACACTACAATTTATCTCCCTCAGTGTCCACTGTCTCTAAATTTTGCATTTTTGATTGTAGAACACAAATTCAGCATGGGATAGATGTTCAGCTTGTGTCCTCTTCAGTGAGAACTTCCTTTACTCCACCGACATGCATGCTCAGAGTCATGAACTGGGGTGTCATATCCTCCTATACCGGAAGCATAGCTGAATGGGCAGCAGAGGGCACTCTATAAGATAAGCCTATTAGCTCGCTTTCTTCGGAGAATTGAGTTTTGTAGTCAAGCATCCTAATGGGGTAGCCATGACTGTAGGGATCCCAAGAATGAGCCAGCTCTGAATCAGGGAATGTTTGTGGTGGTCTTCTGCTATGCACATGGAGAGGAAGAGAAAACTAGTCTACAGAGAGGGAGAGAAGAATGAAGTCGACAAAAGGGGGGAAGGAAAGAAAAGGCTGCATTCAATCGAGAGAGGGTGTAAAGGGAGAATCGACTTCTCTAGGTGCCAGTAAAATACTACACGTCCAAGTTATAGCCCCCAGAGTGTCCAGAAAAAAATAACAGTACTCTTAATACTCAACTAGATAAATATTTTTGATCTTTATGGCCCCAAAGGATTCATATCCTCACAGTATCATAATTTACAAATTAAGATCAATAAAAAATTGAAAATACAAATAGTAAAATTGACATAATTCAACAAAAATACTTTCAGTGATTTTTTTCAAAGTCCAATGAGCTGGGAAAGTAAATGTTTTGGTATGTGAAACCAAACTATTTTGATTGTTTAAAAACTGTTACTGAAATGCTAGTAAATTCTAGCAAACCTTTAAGGAAGAAGTTATACCAATCCTCCATAATACTTCCAAAAAATAGAAGCAGTCAGAGTACTTCCTAACTCATTTGGTAAAGCCAGCATTAACTAACATCGGAACTAAAGACATTACAAGACAGGAACATTACAGGCCAATCTCTCTCATGAAAATAGATGCAAAATCCTTAACAAAATATTAGTAAAGCAAAATCAACAATGTAAAGAAATGATATGACACGAAGACCAAATGAAATTTATTCCAGATATGCAAGATTGGTTCAATATTTGAAAGCCATCTGTGCCTAGAGTTAACAATACACTATTTCATACTTAAAAATGTATTCATAGCTGGGGAGCCTGGGTGGCTCAGTTGGTTAAGTGTCAACTTCGGCTCAGGTCATGATCTCACGGTGTGTGGGTTTGAGCCCCACGTCGAGCTCTGTGCAGACAGCTCGGAGCCTGCTTCAGATTCTGTGTCTCCCCTCTCTCTGCCCCTCCCATGCTCATGCTCTCTCTCTGTCTCTCAATAATAAATAAACATTAAAAAAAATTAATGTATTCATAGAATAATACTCTAGCTCCATCCATGCTGTTGCTTATGCTAAACAAAGTCAGTCAGTCAAAGAAAGACAAATACCATATGATTTCACTCATATGTAGACTTTGAGAAACTAAACAAATGAGCAAAAGTGGGGGGCAGAAGGGGAGAGGCAAACCAAGAAACATACTCTTAACTATAGAGAACAAACTGATGGTTGCCAGAGGGAAGGTGGGTGAGGAATGAGTGAACTAGCTGGTGGGGATTAAGGAGTTCACTTGTGATGAGCCCCAGGTGTTGTAGGGAAGGGCTGAATCACTAAATTCTACTCTTGGAACTAATATTACATTGTAGGTTAAACTAACTGGAATTTAAATAAAAACTTGAAAATAAATAAAACTTAAAAAAAAAAGAAAAGCAAGTAAAGACATACAGACTGAGAAGGAAGAAATAACTGTCTTTGCTCACAGCTGACATGATCATCTATGAGGAAAATCCCAAAGAACCAACAAGAAAACCCCAGGAACTAATAAGTGACTATAGCAAGATTGCAAGAAACAGGATAAACATGTAAAAGTTAATTACCTTCCTACATACCAAAAATGAGCAATTGGGATTTGAAATTTAAAAATACACCATTTGCAATAGCACCCTCAAAAATGAAATGCGGAGATATAAATTAAACAAGAGAGGTGTAGAACCTAAATGTGAAAAACTATTTTAAAAATGAAAGAAATCACAGAAGATCCACATAGATGGACACATGTCCTATAATCATGGAGCAGCAACATTGTAAGATATCAATCTTCCCAACTTGACCTGTACATTCAATGCAATCACAGTCAAAATGCCAGCAAGCTCTTTTGGAGGTATCAACAAACCAATTCTAAAGTTTATACGGTAAAGAAAAAGGCCTACAGTAGCAACACAGTAATGAAGGGGAAACGTTGGAGAACTCACATACCCTAATTTCAGTACTTACTGTAAACCTATGGTGATCCACACAATACTGTGTTTGCAAAAGAATAAACACATGGATTAATGGAACAGGGTTAAAAATCCAGAAATAGACCCACACAAACAGAGGAGCTGATCTATGACAAAGAAGCAAAGAAAATTCAATATTCAATAGTATTTTCAACAAATGAAGCTAGAACAATCAGACATATATGTGCAAACAACATGAACCTAGACGCAAACTTACAGCTTTCACAAAAACCAACTCAAATTGTATCGTATACTTAAAATGCAAAACTATAAAAGTTTTAGAAGAAAACATTGGAGAAAATCTAGGGCTCTTGTGTTTGGTAATGAGTTTTTAGATACAACACCAAAAAAAATAATCCACGAAAGAAAAAACTAAGTTGGACTTTATTAAAATTAAAAACTTCCACTTGCAAAAGGAACTGTTAAGAGAAGCAAAATAACCCACAGCCTGGGAGAAAATATTTGCAGAACATTTATCTGATAAAAGACTTTCATCCAAAATATACAAATATGGAGCCATACAAGCTCTCATTCATTGCTAGTGAGAGTACAAAATGGCACAGCCACTCTGGAAGACAGTCTGGCAGGTTCTTACAAAATTAAACATAATCTTACCACACAATCCAATTGTTGCACTACTAGATATAAACCCAACGAATCTGAAGACACATCCACACAATAGCCTGTGTGCAAATGTTTATAGCAGTTTTATTCATAATCTCCAAAATCTGGGGGCAACCAAGATGTCCTTCAATAAGTAAATATATAAACACACTATGGTACATCTATACAATGGAATATTATTCAGTGATAAAAAGAAATTATTTACTGAGCCACAAAAAGGCTGGATAAATCTTAAGTGCTTGTTTCTGAATGAAAGAAGCCAGACTGAAAGCCTACATACAGTATAATTTCAGTTATATGACATTCTGGAAAAGTAAAAGCTATACAGAAAATAAAATGATCAATGGTTGCCAAGAGTTTGTAGGAGGGAAGGAAGAGTTGTATAGGTGAAACCCAGTGAATTTTTCCAAGTACCAAAACTATTCCATAGAATGTTTGTGTACAATTGTGAGCACTTGATATCATGTATTTGTGAAAACCCATTGAAACTTTACATCACTTTTACAATTAAACCTTCATGTATCCAAACAAAGACATCAGTTGGGAAAGAAAGTCAAGAGAATCCCTGGATGGAATGCAGAATGTGAAAAAAAAAAAACTATCTACTTATATTACAAATGTATGAAACAACCTCGCTGAATGGGATGAGGGAAATGGTCATAAACTAAGTAAAACTGGAAATAAGTGGTGGCTATAAAATTAAAGGGAAAGAACAGTACATAATTACATAGTGTACTCAGGTTGATAAAGTTCTCTTCCACCATTGTACGGATTGGCAATGATGGCACGTCTATATATGTATACCAGAGGAGAGCGATCAAGTAAATGGATGACAGATGGGGAAACCAGGATTCTGACTGTTGCAGTAAGGTTTACAGATAAGCAAGGGCAGGATATGGTCGTGGATTGGAGTCCGACACATATACACAGGTTATATAGACAGGTACATACACAGATTAGTAAACACACATGTTTCCTTGCTTGTCAACCGAAAGGGCCTAAAGATCCTAGTAGAAATGAGCAAACCAAGAGTTTGGATCTTGATTTCTAACACCATTCACCTGTAGAAGAAACCTGAGCTCCTTGGAAAAATAATGAATTCTAGGGCTGGACCAGACAATACACCTGATGAGCCTGGAGCATCTTGCGGTGCCAGAAAGAAGGTAACTCAAAAAGCCCACCATGGTGGGGACATAGCAAAGGACATGGAAGCTACCCAAAAGAACTCCCAGTGCCCAAAGCGGGAACAATTTGAGCAACATCATGAAGTGGTATTGGGTTATAACTCAACATGTAAAATCAATAGCCATAAATCCATATTATAAGTAAACAAATTATAAACAAACAACATAAAGACAAATCTCTTATGCAAAAGAGATTCAATAAGTTATTTAAATATTCCACTCTCAAAAAGGCGGAACATAATTCCCCATTCCTGAAGTGTGAGCTGTACATGGTAACTTCCTTACAAAGAGCCCAGTTGGGGGTGTGGGGGGGGCGGGGGGAGAGAAAATTTTAAGTAAGGAAACCTGAAAAGCAGCCAGGTAATCAATGCCACAGTGAACAGCAATACCTTATGTTAGTATTATGCACTCTTGATATGTAGTCTTCCTTTCCAAAATCCATAGACGCTGTTAAATCATGAGAAAAGCATCAGACGAATCCAAATCAAGGGCATTTTACAAAATACTTGACCAGTACTCCTCAGAATTTAAGTTTATTAAAACAAGGGAAGTCTGAGAAACTGTCATAGCTAAGAGGAGCCAAGAAGGGATACCCAGGGGCACCTGGGTGGATCAGTCGGTTAAGCGTTCAGCTTTGGCTCAGATCATGATCTCACGGTTTGTGTTCGAGCCCCGTGTCGGGCTCTGTGCTGACAGCTCTGAGCCTGGAGCCTGCTTCGGATTCTGTGTCTCCCTCTCTCTCTGCCCCTCTCCCACTCACACTTTGTTTCTTTCTCTCAAAATACAAATAAACATTAAAAACCTTTTTTAAGCTTCTGCACTGCAAAGGAAACAATCAACAAAACTAAAAGGCAACCAACGGAATGGAAAACGATATTTGCAAATGACATATCGGACAAAGGGCTAGTATCCAAAATCTATACAGAGCTCACCAAACTCCACACCCGAAAAACAAATAAGCCAGAGAGGAAATGGGCAGAAAACATGAATAGACACTTCTCTAAAGAAGACATCCAGGGGCACCTGGGTGGCTCAGTCGGTTAAGCGTCCGACTTCGGCTCAGGTCATGATCTCACGGTCCGTGAGTTCGAGCCCCGCGTTGGGCTCTGTGCTGACAGCTCAGAGCCTGGAGCCTGCTTCCGAATCTGTGTCTCCCTCTCTCTCTGACCCTCCCCCGTTCACACTCTGTATCTCTGTCTCAAAAATAAATAAACATTAAAAAAATTAAAAAAAAAAAAAAAGAAGACATCCAGATGGCCAACAGGCACATGAAAAGATGCTCAACGTCGCTCCTCATCAGGGAAATATAAATCAAAACCACACTCAGATACCACCTCACGCCAGTCAGAGTGGCTAAAATGAACAAACCAGGAGACTCTAGATGCTAGAGAGGATGTGGAGAAACAGGAACCCTCTTGCACTGTTGGTAGGAATGCAAACTGGTGCAGCCGCTCTGGAAAACGGTGTGGAGGTTCCTCAAGAAATTAAAAAGAGATCTACCTTATGACCCAGCAATAGCACTGCTAGGAATTTACCCAAGGGATCCAGGAGTGCTGATGCATAGGGGCACTTGTACCCCAATGTTTAAAGCAGCACTTTCAACAATAGCCATACTATGGAAAGAGCCTAAATGTCCATCAACTGATGAATGGATAAAGAAGATGTGGTTTATATACACAATGGAATCCTACTTGGCAATGAGAAAGAATGAAATATGGCCCTTTGTAGCAACGTGGATGGAACTGGAGAGTGTGATGCTAAGTGAAATAAGCCATACAGAGAAAGACAGATACCATATGGTTTCACTCTTATGTGGATCCTGAGAAACTTAACAGAAGACCAAGGGGGAGGGGAAGAAAAAAAAAAAGGTTAGAGAGGGAGAGAGACAAAACATAAGAGACTCTTAAAAACTGAGAACAAACTGAGGGTTGATGGGGGGTGGCAGGGAGGGGAGGGTGGGTGATGCGTATTGAGGAGGGCACCTGTTGGGATGAGCACTGGGTGTTGTATGGAAACCAATTTGATAATAAATTTCACATTAAAAAGAAAAAAACCTTTTTTAAAAAGAGAAGGGATAACTAAATGCAATGTAGTCTCCTGGATAGGAGATATAAATAAGGAAAACTGGGTGTGGAGTTTATGTACACTATCTTCACAATTTTTCTGTGAGTTTAAAACTGTTTATAAAATAAAGTCTGTTAAAAATTAAAATTAGTGAAATGCAAACACCTTAGAAACAGCGAGATCTGAGCTTGACTCCAGTCTCCATTATATATGCCTCTTGTAAGTCTCATATTCTTTCCCCATAAAATCAGAATAAGAACCTCAACTTCATAGTTATGAAAGAATTAAACAAAATAATGAATAAAAATATTCATGTATGCCTAGCATTAATCAGCGAACTTTCGGATACACTGTTTCAGTTACTCACATATTCATTCCCCACCTCCCATCTCTACCTCCATTATGCTATTTTTATTCATTATCTCTGTATGACATTGACAATCAGCAATACTCTGTCTCTCACATTGACCTGGGTGATCTTTCCACACAATGAGCCTGACTGTGAACATAACCTACTATAAGCTCTGCATTGACTCCACTGATTTCAGAATGAAGTGTTAATCCAATGAAAATGTAAGGTCTCTGTCATCTGGCTGCTGTTTAGCTGGCCCACCTCATGTTTCACTCTTTGCCCTCTGCCCTCATTATTGGTCGGGTATTGGGGAGGTCGTTGGGGTATGGGTTAAATGGGCAATGGGCATTAAGGAGGGCACTTGGGATGAGCACTGGGTGTTATACGGAAGTGATGAATCACTGGGTTCTACTCCCAAAACCAATACTACACTGCATATTAATTAACTTGAATGCCTTTTTTTTAATTTTTATTAATGTTTATTCATTTTTGAGAGACAGAGACAGACAGACAGAGAATAAGTGGGGTGGGGAAGAGAGAGATGGAGACACAGTATCTGAAGCAGGCTCCAGGCTCTGAGCTGTCAGAGAAGAGCCTGTCTCAGGGCTCAAACCCACGAACCAGGAGGTCCTGATCTGGGCCAAAATTGGGCGCTTAATCGATTGAGGCATCCAGGCGCCCCTAATTTGAATTTAAATAAATAAATTTAAAACAAAATAACTATGAGTAACTTCCTAAGCATACTTTACAATTGCATTAATCCCCACCATTTGTTTCCCAACCACCTCGTTCCCTTTCTCCACTGGAAGAATCCCGCTTCTGCCTGGTAAAAATTAAAAATACAAGCTTGTCTGTGAAGACTTCACTCACCTCCCCAGAAAGAGTCGAGTACTTTTGGATCTACTTCAGTGCCCTATCAGGATTTTTTTTTATTTGTTTCCCCTTTTTAAACTACAAGCCTCTTGGAAGAAGGAACAATGTCTAATGCTTTCCTTCAATCCTTCAATGTTAGTGCCTAACATGCACTAATTACTAAATAAATGTTTAGAGAACTAAAAGGGCAAATGGTGGAATAAGGTTAGACAGGCATTTCCATCAATGGAAAAGAAAGGAGAAGCAGCAAAATTAGAAGAAATGCTACCAAGGAAGGAAGGTCCAATGATTAGAAGCCAACACTAGATGAAACAGATTAAGGGAAAAAATATTTTACTGTATATGGAATCTTTGTCCAGAACCAGGGATGGTAACATGGCAGAGTTTTATATTATTAAATTTTCCTTTATTTGTTATCCCTGTTGGTTCCCCCCAAGGTTACGACCAATAAAAGGAGTCCCGTGTGCTATGTCACACATCTCCCAACATCTGTAAAGATGCTGTGGCTCACCTATATAGTATCGGCTCACAGTTTGAGTTCAGTGACTCAGTTTCTTCCTTAGGTAATGGATGGAGTTGGGGGCTGTGCCCCCAGCAAGGGCAGTGAGATGGAACCACTCGTGAGCTTCTAGAGGAAGACAATGTTGGGTTTTCTCATCATCTGACATTGGTAAAGTAGTCTTGGGGTGGGGTAGCAAAGCATTTTACAGTTTCTGTGGCTTTGGGGGATGGATGAATTTCCATGGAGCCTCATTAATGAAGTATCCTTTTTTGTCTCTCTAGTCCTTGGATATTTAGTTCTCTGGAGGTAGAAGAGAAAAACAGAATAAAACTTACACAGGTTTGACTACTGGGAGATATCTTTGGAGCTCCATGTGTACTTTTTATCCTATTGGACTCCTTCCCTCCAACAGGATGTCTCCTCTATGTAGGTATTATGTCTAGCATGCAGTACACTTTTTTTGTAATTTTTTAATGTTTATTTATTTTTTGAAAGAGAGAGACAGACAGTGTGAGCAGGGGAGGAGCAGAGAGGGAGACACAGAATCGGAAGCAGGCTCCAGAGCTCTGAGCTGTCAGCACAGAGCCTGACACGGGGCTGGAACTCATGAGCCAAGAGATCATGACCTGAGCCGAAGTCCGACGCTTAACCGACTGAGCCACCCAGGCGCCCCCTAGCATGCAGTACCCTTAACGATTGCCCCATCCATCTCTACAATGCATTCCTTCTCCAAAGATCTAAAGAACACAGTTGAACATTCTGGTGTTGTGAAAATACTTCTGACCACACACAACCTCGCACAGGCTCACCGCTGCATTTTTGTCCTTGTTCTCATGTTGATCAGTTGGCAATTGGAACAAAACAAATGAAAAATCATCCCTGTCAAAAAAGCCTAGGGAGAAGGGCCTATAAAATGGTTTTACAGGCAAGGACTCTGGGAGTGTCTGTACATGTTGGGGGTCACAAGAGGCAAAGACTGGTCATCATCTCTTTAGGTTTCTGTGTAGAAGGGAACAGGCTCTGGGATTAAGAGCACCCTTATTATGATGAGTGCCGAGTAATGTATAGAATTGTTGAATCAGTATACTGTAACCTGAAACTAATAAAAACCAGTATATTAATTATAGTGGCATTAAAAAAAGAACTCGAAAAATGAAAAAAAAGAAAGGAACAGGTTCTGTTATGAGATGGGCTCATGTGATGCTCAAAGTTCATTTCATAATATTACATGTCATATAACAATATACAAGTATATTCAAGGAATTATATTTTTAGTTATAAAGATGACTTTATCATTCAAATCAGTGATAAAGGCCATATGCATATTAGCTGTTCACAGCAGATTGTTCTTTGTTAGACTTCCACACTGAAAATGAGAAGAATTAAGAGTTGCGTGTGCATATGATAGAAGAATCCAATCTGTTGGGGGATATTAGGAGAGAAGAAGGAAAATGTTGGTGAGGAGAAGCCACTGAAGTCCTAACCAAAAGGATGAGGGAATGTTACCTGTATGAACAGAGTGTATATACATGTGCAAATTGGGCATAATCCTTCAGAAATCCATTTCTCATCCCTCATACAAAAAATAGACAAGGTTGAAACATGCCAAATTAGGATGCCAGGTCACAGAATTCCTTGCAACACACAAGAAGAAACTCAAGGGTTTTTTGGGGTTTTTTTGACAGGGATAGTTGGCTGTGATTGGTCTCAAGGATTCGGAACTATTCCCTAATGCTGACTACCTACGTAAGGCACCTAGTCCTTTCACCTGGATGATGATGATGATGATGATGATGATGATGATGATGATATATTGTGAATACACTGAGACCAGAGTGAACTGATGCCCAAGAACTTTTGACAAAGGCAAAAGATTATCACTGACAGATAAATTGGAAAATTAAGAAAATACTGAATTTGAGACACAATGTTGACATTATGCTTTCTATGGGACTTCACACTGCCAAAATATAAATGTGCACAAAATTTTTATTCCTCTATACCTAAACCGGTGTCTGGGGCATTTTGATTGTTCCTATTTGTTAAATGAAACAGTGAAAATCATTTGGTAAAGTATTCAATTGTTAAATGATCCTGAGCAATTCTTCTTTCCATGGAGCATAGACCAAGAAGTGAAGTCCCTGTTCTTTTTTAGAGAAGGCAGATATGGTGTGAGGAAGAGGCTTCTCATAGACAGTTCTGCCATGACTATACTTTGGCTTCAGTGAGATTTTGGGAATTTTTAGGGTGAAATTCCAGAATTCACTTTCACCCATGGCAAAGGACCATGCATGTAAGTCATATCTACCTGACCAAGCCATGGATGGAGGAACACAATGGATGAAGCCTGCTGGGGAGTCTGAGATAAAAATGGATTAAGGATCCAACCCTCATGGATACCCTGCACCTACAAAGTCGCATGCTTTGCATCCTCTACTCCTTTAATTTAGGGGACTTTGTTCAATTTTTTGTTTGGTTGGGGCTTTTAATACTTTAATAAATACATGGCCCTCATACATTGTACGTGGGAAGGTGACATGATATAGCCACTACAGAAGAGAGTTTGGCTGTTTTTCAAATTTTAAACATAGAATCAACATGTGATTCAGCAATTCCACTCCTAAGCACACACCCAAACAAAGTGAAATCAGGTATTCAAGCAAACACGTGTGCACAAATGTTCATAGCAGCACCATTCACAATATGTAAATTGTGGAAATGTCCACCAAGTAATGAATGTCCAGCCAAACGCCCAGCCAAATATCTATCAATCAATGAATGAAGAAAGAAAATTTGGCATAGCCATACAATGGAATATTATTCAACAACACAAAAGAAACAAGTACTGATACATGCTCAATGTGGATAAACCTTAAACATACTATAAATTAAATAAGGCAGCTACCAAGTACCACATATTATATTATTCTGTTTATATGAAATATCCAGAATAGGTAAATCCATAAAGACAAAAAGAAGAGTAGTGGTTTTCAGGAGGTAAGAGAAGGGAAGAAAGGGAAGGTGAGTACTTAATGGGTACTGAATTTCCTTTCTGGTGATGACAGTGTTCTAGAACTAGACAGAGGTCAATGTACTGTCACTGAATTATTATATTTAAAATGATTAATTTTATGTTATATGAATTTCACTTCTAAATAAGTAAATGACATTACTTTGTATATATCATTCAGCAAATTGCTTTTTTTTCACTCATAATTATGATTCAAAATTCATCTATATTATTTTGTTAATGTTTCTTTATTTATTTATTTTGAGAGAGAGAGAGAGAGAGAGAGAGAGAGAGAGAGAGAGAGAGACGGAGAATCCCAAGCAGGCTCCATATTCTCATCCCCACATGGGGCCCCACACGGGGCTCTATCTCACAAACTGTGCTATCATGACCTGAGCCGATATCAAGAGTTGGTTGCTTAACCAACTGAGCCACCCAGGTGCCCCAAAATTCATCCATATTCTTACACTTAACTGTAGATCATAGGTTTGAAGACTACAGAATGTGGGCAAATCCATCCCACTGCTTTTTTTATTTTTTGTGGGTGTTTTTGGTTTTTTAATTTTTTTTGGTTTTTGGTTTTTTGTTTTTTTGGTAGTCTTTCCTAAAGGAACATTGATAGATTGTTTGCATCAGACTTCTTTGGTGGGCTTTGGTTATTTTAAAGTTGGAAACAAAACAAAACATAGGGTTAGAAACAAAACATATAAGTAGTTTGTATTTTCATGGAGAACACTACCTGTTATTTTTAGCAGAATCAGAATTATTTAGGTTTTATTTCTGTAGGTTAAAGTTGTCATTTTCTTCTTTATCTGAAGACTCTGGATACCTAGAAACAAAAGGGTGATAAGTCTTGACTGTCTTAACTTTATCTTTCAAGAAGCAAGAGAGTGTGGTTGATGGGATTGAGTCTAGAAGTACAGTCCAGCCAAAGCTGGAGATAAATAATGAACTGTCTTCTCTAAACAGTCCAGATTAGGAGAGGATGTGGATAAAGTAGGAAGGATAAATATTGCCTCAGAGACAGTTGAACCGTATTTTTATTCTTCCTATTGTTTTCTTTTTTCCCCCGATGTCCCCAAATTACTCCTGTTTAAATTTAAAATGTTATGAATGCTATTTGTATTTTATAAAAATAAGGCACACTGTTCTATTTCTCTATTTTTTCATGAGACATAAGAATATTAAGTTATGTGAGCTATAAAACCTTTTATTGATACAAACCCTACATACAAAATTGAAGTATGGAAAACCCCAGGTAAATTTACATTTTGCTATATTTGCATAATTCTTCAAAGTGCTATTTCATCTAACACAAGGAAAGTCTGACGTTGAATTGCCCTAGAACTGAAAGGTAAAAACAGAACATCTAGGCTTGAAGATTTTTATTCAGAAAATTTTTAGACACTGGATGTCTCAGTCAGTTAAGCATCCCACTCTGACTCAGGTAATGACCTCACAGTTCCTGAGTTCGAGCCCCATGTCGGGCTCTGTGCTGACAACTCCAAGCCTGGAGCCTGCTTCATATTCTATGTCTCCCTCTCTCTTTCTCTCTGCCCCTCCCCTGTTCTCTCTCTCTCTTTCTCTCTCTCAAAAATAAATAAACATTTTTTTAAAAAGAAAGTTTTTAACTAGATAGATATTAGGCCTTTATATATTATTATTTGTATTATCTATTTCTTCATGGGAAAGATTTGGTAATTTGTTTCTTGCAACATACCAGTTCATTTCATGCATCATGTTGAATTTATATGCATATGTCTGTCCATAATATTCTCTCATTATCTTTTCAGTGTCTAAAGGTTGAAGATACCGTACCATCTTTTATTCATGGCATTGGTAATTTGTCTTTATAAATAAAAATGCAATTTCCTTAATACTGTATATCATATGAAATACATATTTATGATATCATGTAATAATCTCTGAGCCTGAATGCAAACCAGTCCATGGTATGTTGCACGCATTTACTGATGCTGAAAATGTGATGAGCTGTCTCTGCATTAGCAATGACCCTAAGTTGTGTAGACACTTCTAGAGACTATGTCTATGAGGTACATGAGGCCATCCTATAAGCCTTTTTTCCTATTGCCTCTTACTGAATGGCTTTGCCTTTCACTGGGCCCACTGTCAATTAATTGGAATGGAAGTCATGATGCATACATATACTAACATGCCTGTGTTGGTGGCTTTTTTGTATGTGCTTGGGAGCATTTGTGCAATATCCTGAGGCTTCAGCTAATAGTGTTCAATTGTATTCTCTAGCTCTTTGGAGAAGGAATGCACCCAACAGATGGATAGGGCAGTCGATCAGAGATACTCTGCCCTCTAGAGATCAAAGAAAGAAAGAAAAGAAAGAAAGAAAAAGAGAAAGAAAAGAAAAGAAAAGAAAAGAAAAGAAGACAAACTTTTCTCCAGGGGAAAAAAAAGGGGGGGGGTGTCTCATGAGATAGAAAAAATAGAGACTTGTAGCTGCTTCCCAGTGGGCAAAATTGGCAAGACTGTTTACATGTTTTTTTTGTCTTTGTTAACCTCTGCAGAACCAAATCTCTTGGGATTTATAGAGGCACTAAAACGTTTTATTTAACAAGGCTCTGTGGGAGTTCAGCTCTTGAAGCTAAACACTGAAAATGCAATCTCTTTCCCTACATCTACATGAGACTATGTAACCAAACTTGGGTCATTAAGAAATACAAATGCCTCTTCCAGAAGCCTCATGAGTGGGTCCATCTCCCTGCCCTTCCCGGGGACAGAGATTCTAACTTCATCTATCACCCAAGGAAGAAACTGGATCACTGACATAAAGACTCCTTTCTGACCATTTCCAGGTGAACCCCATCTTCACAGGTGCTGGGAGATGTGGTATGGCCTTTTAAATATTAATCATTTTAGGGTCACCAACAGGGATAACAAGTCAAGAAAAGTTTAATGTACGATCCTGACAAGTTACCTTCCTTGATTCTAGAAGGAAATAACGAACACTTAAATAAACTTTTTTCTTGAATCTGTCTTCTCTGGTGTTGGTTCTCAATCATGGGCCCTCCTTCCCTCAACAATATTCCATCTTGTTTCACTGTTTCTCCATTCTCCCACATTGATAGAAATATCTGTCTAGCCTCATTCTGCCATTTGTCCTTTCAGCTTTTCAGCGAATATCTATTCAGTAACTACTGCACAGTAGGCACTAAACTGTGGTCTGGGGTTGAAAGAAAGCATAAGGTATTGTCTCAAGAGCTTAAAGTTTAAACAGAGTAAGGTATGTAGAAATAAATGAAACCTCCTGACAGGGCACTGTAATCCTGGGACAGTGTATCCAAAAGTCCACTACTGAAGGTAACGAAGCCTTCACAGAGAAGTTCATAATTATACTGAGCCTTGAAGGAAGAGTAGAGTTCCTCCATGTGGAGAAGAGGGTAAATGTATAGCAGCAAAAAAATCTTCAGAGGGGTAAATGCAAGCATTGGTTAAACTGGAAGGTGTTCTTAAGAAATTACAAATAGTTGTGTATTTTTTAAAGTTTATTTATTTTGAGAGAGACAGAGACAGCATGAGTCGGGGAGGGGCAGAGAGACAGAGGGAGAGAGAAAGAATCCCAAGCAGGCTCTGCACTGTCAGCGCAGAGCCTGATGCAGGGCTTGAACCCATGAAGCCGTAAGATCATGACCTGAGCAGAAATCAAGAGTCAGATGCTTAACCGACTGAGCCATCCAGGCGCCCCACAAATAGTAATTTTTTTAACGAAATCAGAATCTATGTTTAACAAGATTCCCAGGAGATTTGTGCACCTTAAATCAAGGACTGAGAAGTGCTGTGTCCTTCCCACTCCCCTCACACATACAACAGCTACCTACACCTTCTTAATCCCTTTTAAATGCCAGGCATGGATCCCTTGTTGATGTGGGTACTACAGGGCACTGCTGACCCCAGTGTGGTTAGGGTCCAATTAATCCTGCAGCAACCCCTATTGGCATTCTCCTCCTATCTGAGTAAAGAGGTCTAAGCCTCTGAGTCTGGTTGCCCAGTAACAGAATGCTGCTGCTGGCCATCATGTCATTCTGCTAGCCTATGTCATTCAGCTATGGTTTCCATTCTACCTCCTTTGTTCCCAGTAAATACCCACATGGCCATTTTACAGAAGTGAGAACAGGTTCAGAAAGACCAAGGGACTTGCCTGAGGTCCCACAGCCAGGGATCAAGACACCAGGCTCTCAGATACCTCCCTGGGACCCGGGACACAAAGGTTTTGTAGTGGATCAAGTATGCCCCCAAGAGCCATACCCAGGTCCTAAGCCCTGTCCCTATGAATGTGACCTGATGTGAAATAAAGGTCTTTGCAGATGTAATTAAGGATATAGAAATGAGATCACTCTGAATTTAGAGTGGGCTCTAAATCCAGTAAGTGTCTTTATGAGAGCAAGGAAGAAAGAGATTTGACACACAGAGATGAGAAAAGGGGTATTTATGTGAAGATATCAGAGTGATGGATCTACAAATCAGGGAATGCCAAGGTTGCCAATAGGTACCAAAAGCTAAGATACAGGCAAGAAACAAATCCATCCCCAGAACCTCCAGAAAGAACCAATGCTAATGACACCTTGATTTCAGACTTCTGGCATCCATAACTGTGACAGAAGAAATTTCTGTTGCTTTAAGCTACCCGGTTTGCAGTAATTTGTTATGGCAGCCCTAGGAAGCCAATGTGTTGCTACTGAGTTCCAGAGAGAGCTGGGGAAGGCGAAGTATGTTTTCGTCTTCCAAGGGCAGAAGTCCTGGCAAGTACGTGGAGGGGTGACTGATTATATTGGTATCTTATTAGACATCAACAAACCAGAATGATTCCAAGGATGGGGCGCTCCAAAATTTTTCAGCATTTTGGGGTTTAAGGGCCCAAATACGTCTCCCTCTGGCCTCACAACGTCAGCTGAGTTGGGCTGTGAAAGAGGTGGATTCCGTGGGACCCAAGGGGCAGAGCTGAAACCAATGTTGCGAAGCATCAAGAGACAGCCATGCCCCCAACAGAGATGAAGTAGAAAGAGGGCAGGTTTCCCAAGTGTCCATCCTGAGGTTGGGTGCAGCCTCTGCTACTTACAAGCTGTGTGGCCTTAAATTGTGCCACACCTGTTTCACCGTCTTCCGATGGAGACAACCCCGTGTAGTCCAAGGCTGCTAGAGGATTTAATTAAGTGATACCTGAAAAGTGCCTGACAGCAGGTCTACAAGAGCTCAGGGACCTCACAGTTGGGTCACCTGACCAAGGGTGCACGCATTCTTTGAGATTCTTAAGACTAAACTATACACAGGTCTGTGGTTTTATACTTTTACCAACTTACTCATATTGGCTTTAGTTTAATATTCTTCAGCAGTCTTCCTGACTTGGGAAACCCTGCTGGGTACAGACTTTGACATTCCACGGTTTGGGAGAAAGATGTTTATGTGTTGATGCATCTCTAGTTAATTTGTATCAGTAACTTATCCTGTGTTTGTTTGGGGGGGGGCAGTGTTTGCATTGACACAATATTTTATTAAAGACATGATATGTAAGGTTTCAAGAAGAAATTGACCACATAGAGTACAAGGAGTTAACTTAAGCACTATCTTATTAAATATTCCGTGTACTTTTAAAATTATTAAGACATCATCCATATACCATAAAATCCACTCTTTCAAAGTGTTCCATTTAGTGTAGAATTCACTTGTAAAGCCATCTTGTCCTAGGCTTTTTCCCTGTTGGGAGATTTTTTTACTATCAGATTCACTCTCTTTGCTTATTAGTGGTCTGTTACAGGTTTCCTATTGACTCATCACTCACTATTGGTAAGATGTGTTTCTAGAAATTTATCCATATATTCTCAATTATCTAATTTGTTGGCATATAACTGTTCACAGTATTCTCTTATGATCCTTTGTGTGTACGTGCTATCAATTGTAATGTCTCCTCTTTCAATTATACTTTTATTAATTTTGAGCCATCTCTTGTTCTCTTAGCCTAGCTAAAGTGTTGTCAATTTTTATGTTCTTTTCTCTAATCTCCTTGGCTAGTATCATTTCACCTGAAAATGTTTACCACCACTGACTTACTGATACTCTCTTTCCCACCCCCAGAAAACACCCTTACATATAACTTCTTTGAAGGCAAAAATTTGTTTTTCTGACACTTCAGGCATGGATTTTTCGCTGCCATTAATAATGCTTGGTACATAATAAATACTTAAAAATATTTGTTGGCCAAAGCACAGAAGAAAAGATGGGGCACATGGGGGGTCCTTTTGATAATCAGACTAAATAACAATAGATCAAGGGGTGCTTGGGTGTCTCAACTGAGTAGTCAGTTGAGTAAGCTGATCAGCTCAGGTCATGATCTCACGGTTCATGGGTTCGAGCCCCACGTCAGGCTGTGCTGACAGCTCAGAGCCTGGAGCCTGCTTCAGAATCCGTGTCTACCTCTCTCTCTGTTCCTCCCCTGCTCACACTCTCTCTGTCTCTCTCAACAATAAATAAAGGTTAAAAAAAAACAACAGATCCATAGATAAAATATGGGAATTAATGAATTAATCAGGTGTCACATACAAACTATGGTGTCTTAAGTTGTTGATAACTGCCTGTTTCGCTAAGTAATTGTTCCCCCCCTTCCTGGCAGTCATACCAGCTACATGGAACCAGGAAACCAAACACGAGTCTCAGAATTGATGTACCTGGTCACTGTCTTTGGGAACCTGCTCATCATCTTGACCATCACCTCAGACTCTCACCTCTACACTCCGATGTGCTTCTTCCTTGCCAACTTGCCCTCAACAGACATTTGCTTCCCCTTCACCATTGTCCCAAAAGATGCTGCTCAACATCCAGACACGGAACAGTGTCATTACTTATGCAGACTGCATCATCCCAATATATTCTTTCTTGCCTTTTGGAGAGCTGGACAACTTTTTTCTGACTGTAATGGCGTATGACCAGTTTGTGGCCATCTATCATCCTCTCCGTTACAGTCATCATGAACCCCCGGCTCTGCTGCCTCCCAATTGCCTATATTCTGATACATCCCCATTTATATCATTGCCTCAATCTCTCTTCCCATTTATGTAGATAGAGACTTAACCTCTTCAGATAGTTGTGTTTCTTCAGATAGTTGTGTTGTACATACTCAAAATCACCATTTTCATTTTTCCAAATGCTCGTTGTCTTTCCCCCATATCAATAAGGATTTTTTTAACATGTCATCATAATTTATTCTTTTTTGTTTTGTTGGTTGGTTTTTTTAATATAATTTATCATCAAACTGGTTTCCATACAATACCCTATGCTCATCCCAACAAGTGCCCTCCTCCCTGCCCATCACTCACTTTCCCCACTCCCTCACCACCCCCCCATCTACCCTTAGTTTGTTCTCAGTCCTTAAGAGTCTCTTATGGTTTGCCTCCCTCTCTCTCTGTAACTCTTTGTCCCCTTCCCCTCCCCCATGTCTTCTGTTAAGTTTCTCAAGATCCACATATGAGTGAAAACATATGGTATCTGTCTTTCTCTGCCTCGCTTATTTCACTTAGCATAATACCCTCCGGTTCCATCCACGTTGCTGCAAATGGCCAGATTTCATTCTTTCTCATTGCCAAGTAGTATTCCATTGTATATATAAACCACAAATGGGTGTGTTTAAAAGCTTTTTTTTAATGTTTATTTATTTTTGGGGGCACCTGAGTGGCTCAGTTGGTTAAGCGTCCAAATTCGGCTCAGGCCAGGATCTCATGGTCCATGAATTCGAGCCCCACATCAGGCTCTGTGCTGACAACTCAGAGCCTGGAACCTGCTTCGGATTCTGTGTCTCCCTCTCTCTCTGACCCTCCCCCACTCTCACTGTCTCTGTGTCTCAAAAATGAATAAATGTTAAAAAATATATATAATAATAAATGTCTATTTTTAAGAGAGAAAGCACCAGGGAGGGAAGGAGAGAGACAGACTGAGATTCTGGCGTGGGTTCTGTGCTGAGAGCAGAGAGCCCCATGCGAGGCTCAAACCCATGAATTGTAATATCATGACCTAAGCGGAAGTCTGACACTTAAACGACTGAGCCACCCAAGCACCCCTAAAATCCTTTTATTCATTGTTTACTTATTTATTTTGAGAGGGGGAAGGGCAGAGAGAGAGGGAAAGAGAGAAAATCCCAAGCAGGCTCGGTGTCGTCAGCACAGAGCCTGATGCAGGCAGGGCTCAGAGAGATTATGAGATTATGAGCTGAGCCAAAATCAAGAGTCAGAGCTTAATTGACTGAGCCACCCAGGAGATTATGAGATTATGGAACCATGAGACTATGACCTGAGCCAAAATCAAGAGTCAGAGCTTAACTGACTGAGCCACCCAGGTGCCCCACAAATGGGTGTGTTTATTTTGGATAATTTGAGGAGAATTTAATAGGGGAACTAATTATGAAATCTTGAGCATGGTGTATAAAAAGTACTAGAGATCACACAGAATTTTGAGATTGGTAACAGTGGCGAGCATTATCAACCACAGGCCTAATGAGATAAGAGAAGGGAGTAGTTGCCGATGCACAGGAAGAAGGACACGTGTGATGAGGGCCTCCTTGATGAGAGCCTACCATGAGACAAAGCCAGTCCATGGAGTTCTCTGGTTCGAGCCCACTCAGCCCTCAAGGCTCTGCTTAATAGGTATTTCAAAGGTATTTGAATATATACCTTAAAAGGTATATTCAAAGGTATTTCTCCTTCCTGATATACTCTGATAGCACTCCATATTATTAGTTCACAGTAAAGAAGGTTCACAAGGCTTTCGTATTTGAATAATAGTTTTCTATAAAGTCAGTACTTCCTCTTTGCTCTGAACGTTCACCAAGTCGTTTTCTGACATGTGTTTAGTTTTTCAAGTGACTCTCTGGTAAGAGAAATTCCTGAAAGTGTCTCCCTCTCTCTTTACCACTCTCTTCTCTCTCTCTCTCTCTCTCTCTCTCTCTCTCTCTCTCTTTCACACACACACACACACACACACACACACACACACATACACACACACACTAGATATTACATAAATTGTTCATCCTATGTTTCTATAGTTTTTAAAAGGAGTTGGGTTTAAAAAAAAAATTCATTGCAAGAGTTGATGTTTTGATGGGTGCACAATGTGTTGAATCTCTTCTGATTACTACTATAATCTTGTTTTTCTTTCATCTTTTTCTACTATGTTTTTTACTTTTTTGTAAATTTTTCAAATTCTATTTTACTTCCATCATTTCGTTTTATTCTATTTCATTATATTCATTTTGTCAAATTTTCAAACATTTTCCTTTTTTTTCTTTTCTTATCTTTCCCTTTTTTCTCTAATCTATAAATCTCCTTTCAACAACCATACCAACACACAACTAGGATCTAGCATCCTTTATTTGATTTGTTTGTGTGTTGTTTTTAATTTTTTAATGTGAATTTTGTTTGCCTTATTCCTTTTCTTCCTCCAAAATGACGAAAGGAAGGAATTCACCCCAAAAGAAAGAACAAAAGCAAAAATGAACTATTGGGACCTCATCAAAATAAAAAGCTTCTACACAGTGAAGAAAACAATCAACAAAACTAAAAGGCAACTGACAGAATGGGGACAGATATTTGGGATAATGGGAGTAGATAATGGGAGAAGGGTTAGTATCCAAAATCTATAAAGAACTTATCAAACTCAACACCCAAATAACAAATAATCCAGTGAAGAAATGGACAAAAGACATGAATAGACACTTTTCCAAAGAAGACATCCAACTGACCAATTGACCATGGCCAACTGACACATGAAAAAATGCTCCACATCGCTCATCATCAGGGAAATACAAATCAAAACCACAATGAGATACCACCTTCCACCTGTCAGAATGGCTCACATTAACAACTCAGGCAACAACAGGTGTTGGCGAGGATGTGGAGAGAGAGGATCTCTCATGCACGGCTAGTGGAAATGCAAACCGGTGCAGCCATCCTGGAAAACAGTACGGAGATTCCTCAAAAAAGTAGAACTTCCTCAAAAAATAGGACTACCCTATGACCCAGCAATTGCACTACTAGGCATTTATCCAAGCGATACAGGTGTGCTGTTTCGAAGGGGCACATGCACCCCCATGTTTATAGCAGCATTATCAACGATAGCCAAAGTAGGGAAGGAGCCCAAATGTCCATCGATGGATGAAAGGATAAAGAAGATGTGGTATACATATACAATGGAGTATTACTCGGCAATCAAAAAGAATGAAATCTTGCCATTTGCAACTACGTGGATGGAACTAGAGGGTATTAGAGCAAAGAGCAAAATTAGTCAGAGAAAGACAAATATCATGACTTCACTCATATGAGGACTTTAAGATACAAAACAGGTGAATATAAGGAAAGGGAAGCAAAAATAATATAAAAACAGAGAGAGGGACAACACATAAGAGACTCAAGTATAGAGAAGAAACAGAGGGTTGCTGGAGGGGTTGTGGGAGGGGGATGAGCTAAATGAGTGAGAGGCATTAATGAACCTACTCATGAAATCATTGTTGCACTACATGCTAACTAACTTGGATGTAAATTTAAAAATAAATAAATTATTAATAAAATGTAAAAAAAAAATGAGACATCACTACAAACCTATTGGAGTGGCAGAAATTAAAACACTGACAACACCAAGTGCTGGTGAAGATGTAGAAAAATAACACCTCTGATTCATTGTTGACGGGAAGGTAAAATGGTACAAAACTTAACATACTCTTACTATATGACCCAGCAATCTGCTCCTTGGTAAATACCCAAATGAATTTAAAACATGTCCACACACAAAACATCTGTACATACGTATTTATAACATCTTTATTGATCACTGCCAACACTTAGAAGCAACCAAGATGCCCTTCAGTAGGCGAATGGAGAAATAAACTATGGCACACCCAGGCAATGGAATATTGCTTAACATTAAAAGAAATTGAGGAGGTCAGGTTAAGATCACAGAGAAGTAGGGGGACCAGGGTTTTCTTGTCCCTCAAACACAGTTGTATTGAGGGGCGCCTGGGTGGCTCAGTCGGTTGAGCGTCCGACTTCGGCTCAGGTCATGATCTCGTGGTCTGTGAGTTGGAGCCCCGCGTCGGGCTCTGGGCTGACAGCTCAGAGCCTGGGGCCTGCTTCATATTCTGGGTCTCCCTCTTTCTCTCTCTGCCCTCTCCCGCTCATGCTGTCTCTCTCTGTCTCTCAAAAATAAATAAACACTAAAAAAAAAAATTTTTTTTTTAAAGCACAGATGTATTGAGATCAAATCACTTGGAACTCCCAGGAAATTTATCTGAGGAGATAGCAGAAGGGTCTCCATGGTTGGAGGGAGATAGCTTGACAGGATCAAGCCTCTGAAGCTGAAACCTGGAGATACAAAGGTGTGCAACTTTCTCTGGAACAGAGCTGGAAGCCTTGCACACTCCTAGGGAGGAGGGAGCCAGTCCTGAACACATAGTACAGTGTGGTGATCTCAGGGGCACACTGGGAGAGAAGAGCCCCCTTCTTGGAGAATTTTGGGAAGGTTTATTGCCTCCCCAAGGACAAAAGACCCTGGTGCCATCCAAAGGCCTTTAATCAGCTTCAGAACAGGGTCATCACAGTGCAGGGTGCTTTAAGACATTGGGTTTTGAATCCCAGCCCGAGCACCTAGGAGGAATGGGAGACTGTGGAGCAGGGAAAGCTGACTTCCCTCAACATTATGTGAAGACCGCCTGAACAGTGTGGTTTGAGACACCTGGTCCAGGGAGGGTGTTGTCATTTTCCACGCCCCCCCCCCATCACCAACACAGTGGGGCTTCAGGGAGCAGCACAACAGCCTCCAGTGGAGGCAGGACTCACTTACACCAAACCCCATACCTGCATGCCTCACAACTGCTTACTTACTGGAGCAAGACTGACTGACCCAAGGCAGCCGGCCTCTCCTCCAGACCAGTACAGCCGCCAATCCCAGGCACCAATAGACAACTGTGTTTTGTTTTGTTTTGTTTTGTTGTTTTATTTTATTTTATTTTATTTTATTTTATTTTATTTTATTATTTTTCTTTCTTTATTTTGAGAAACAGAGAGAGAGCATGTGCCCATGCATGCATGTGAGTGGTGGAGGAGCAGAGAAAGAGGGAAAAAAAGAGAATCAGGCTCAATCCCATGAACCGTGAGATCATGACCTGAGCCAAAGTCAAG
>NC_064816.1:9761730-9841112 GCF_023721935.1 Panthera uncia | reverse complement strand
GCTCCTTATCAGGGAAATACAAATCAAAACCACACTCAGATATCACCTCACGCCAGTCAGAGTGGCCAAAATGAACAAATCAGGAGACTATAGATGCTGGAGAGGATGTGGAGAAACGGGAACCCTCTTGCACTGTTGGTGGGAATGCCAATTGGTGCAGCCGCTCTGGAAAGCAGTGTGGAGGTTCCTCAGAAAATTAAAAATAGACCTACCCTATGACCCAGCAATAGCACTGCTAGGAATTTATCCAAGGGATACAGGAGTACTGATGCATAGGGGCACTTGTACCCCAATGTTTATAGCAGCACTCTCAACAATAGCCAAATGATGGAAAGAGCCTAAATGTCCATCAACTGATGAATGGATAAAGAAATTGTGGTTTATATACACAATGGAATACTACGTGGCAATGAGAAAGAATGAAATATGACCTTTTGTAGCAACGTGGATGGAACTGGAGAGTGTGATGCTAAGTGAAATAAGCCATACAGAGAAAGACAGATACCATATGTTTTCACTCTTATAAAGAGGTTAGAGTGGGAGAGAGCCAAAGCATAAGAGACTCTTAAAAACTGAGAACAAACTGAGGGTTGATGGGGGGTGGGAGGGAGGGGAGGGTGGGTGATGGGTATTGAGGAGGGCACCTTTTGGGATGAGCACTGGCTGTTGCATGGAAACCAATTTGACAATAAATTTCATATATTAAATAAATAAATAAATAAATAAATAAATAAACCTAACAAAAGAGGTAAAAGACCTGTACACTGAAAACTATACAAAGTTTATGAAAGAAATTTAATAAGACACAAAGAAATGGAAAAACTCATTGGAAAAAGAAATTGGGTGAAAAAATAAATCCCATGCTCCTGGATAGGAAGAACAAATATTGTTAAAATGCCAATACTACCCAAAGCAATCTACATATTCAATGCAATCCCTATCAAAATAACACCAGCATTCTTCACAGAGCTAGAACACACAACCCTAAAAATGTGCATGGAACCACAAAAGACCCCAAATAGTCAAAGTAATGTTGAAAAAGAAAACCAAAGCTGGAGGCATCACAACCCCAGACTTTCACCTGTATTAAAAAGCAGTAATCATCAAGACAGTATGGTATTGGTACAAAAACAGACACACAGATCAATGGAATAGAAGAGAGAACCTACAACTTGACCCACAAATATATGGCCAATGGATCTTCAACAAAGCAAGGAGTATCCAATGGAAAAAAGACAGTCTCTTTAGCAAATGGTGCTGAGAGAACTGGACAGCAACATGCAGAAGAATGAAACTGGACGACTTTCTTACACCATACACAAAAATAAATTCAAAATTATCAAAGGCCTAAATGTGAGACCACCATAATCCTACCAGAGAGGGACGCCTGGGAGGCTCAGTCAGTTAAGCATCCGACTTTGGCTCAGGTCATGATCTCATGGCTCATGGGCTCGAGCCCCACATTAGGCTCTGTGCTGACAGCTCAGAGCCTGGAGCCTGCTTCGGATTCTGTGTCTCCCCCTCTCTCTGCCCCTCCCCCCATCTCTCAAAAATGAATAAACATTAAAAAAATGTTTTTAACTGCAAAGTGATATCACCTTATACATCCTTCATGAGGATGTAGAGAAACCTTGTTTCTGGAAACATAAAAGCAGCCATATAGAAAACAATAATTCCTGGCAATTTCTCAAAATATTAAAAATGGAATTATCATATGATCTGAAAATCCTAATTCTGGATATATATCCAAAAGAATTGAATGCAGGATTTTTGAAGAGATTTCTGCATGCCCGTGTTCATAGTAATGTGATTCACAGTAGCTTAGAGTTGGAAGCAATCCAAGTGTCCATTGATGCTTAAACAAAATGAGGTACACAAATACAATGTAATATTACTCAGCCTTAAAAAGGAGGGAAAATTCTGTGAGATGCTATAGCACGGATGAATCTTGAGGATACTATCTTAAGTGAAATAAGCCAGTTATAAAAAGACAAAGATTGCATGATCACCCTTATGTGTGGTATCTAAAATTGTCAAAGTCATAGAAAGAGAAAGTAGAATGGTGATTTCCAGGGGCTGGAAGAGGGAGTAACGGGGAATTGTTGTTTAATGGGTAGAGAGGTTCAATTTTGCAAGATGAAAAAGTTCTGGAGATTCATTACACAACACTGTAAATATATATAACACTAATGAACTGTACACTTCAAAAAGGTTAAGAAGGTAAGAAAAATTTATCAAATTGTACATAAACGTGTGAAGGTTAGGGGCACTTGGGTGGCTCAGTCGGTTGAACATCCGACTCCAGCTCAGGTCATGATTTTGCAGTTTGTGGGTTTGAGCCCCACAATCAGCTCAGTGGGTGGAGCCTGCTTCAGATTCTGTGCCTCCCTCTTTCTCTACCTCTCCCCGATTCGTGCTCTGTCTCTCTTTCTCTCTCAAAAAAAAAATTAATAAAAATTAAAAATCTTTAATAAAAATAAATGTTGTGTACTATATGTCAATTACACCACAATAAAGCTGCTCTAAAAAGATACAACCGCAAAAGGAAATGTTACTCAATTGGACTTCAATAAGATGGAGAATTTCTTCTGTTCATCAAAAAACAGCATCGAGAGAATGAGAATGAGATAGTTCACAATACCAATCTCCTACAAAGGACTCCAGGATATACAAAGACTTCCACAAACAGAAAAGAAACACAACAAAAAGGAGAACAGGGAAAAGGCTTGAGGTTCACCAAGGAGGATATGCAAATGATCGGTATGTGCATGAAAAGCTATGCAACATCTTTAGTCATCAGAAGAGTGCAAATAAAACACACACACACACACAAAAAAAAACAAATGCAAAGAAGTCTCCTGTATTTAATCTTGAAAGAGAAATAGGCCACTAATGGGGAAAAAAATGGTGAAATCCAGATAGAGTCTGTAGTGCATTTAATAGTAACATACTTCTTATGATTTTAATCAATGTTAACTTTCTATTCTTGATGAATGTGTAATAGTTACATGAGATGCTTAACACAGAAAGCGCTGAGTGAAGGGTATGTGGGAATTCCCTATACTGCCTGTGCAACTTTTCTAGAAATCTAACATTAGTCCAAAACAATTTTTGTTTTTTAGAACTTGTAAAAATGAGAAAACACTACACTACACACCCACTACATGCCTGCTGGAATAGCGAAAATTTAAAACAAGAAAAATAAGGGTGCCTGGGTGGCTCGGTCAGTTGAGCCTCAGACTCGGTTTCAGCTGAGGTCGTGATCCCAAGGTCAAGGGATTAAGCTCTGTGTCAGGCTCCATGCTGAACAAAGAGTCTGCTTAGGATTCATTCTCTCTCTCTCCCTCTCCCTCCCTCTGCCCCTCTCCCCTGCTTGTGCTCTCCATCAAAATAAAAAATAAATAAGGAAGGAAGGAAGGAAGGAAGGAAGGAAGGAAGGAAGGAAGGAAAGTAGCAAGCATTACAGAAAATGTGGACCCTGGAACTCTCACAGTGATTGTGGAAATATAAACTGGTAGGACCACTTTAGAAAAGTGCTTAGCAATGTCTACCAAAATTATATCTACTCTGTGACCCAACATTTCACTCTTATGAACATCCCAAAATTATATTCATAAGTGCATCAAAAGTGTACAAAAATGTTCATGGAAGCTTCACTTATACTAACAAAAAAATAAAAAATGGAAATGACACAAGTGATCATGAACAGTAAAATGAATAAATAAATTATAGTGTTTTTATACAATGGAATACTACCCAGCAATAAAAAAGAATAAACTACAGTTACAGGTTAATACACGGTTGAATCTCACAAACATAACAGAGTGAAAGAAGAAACATGTTGCTTGGATTCAATTATAAAAGGTTTTAAAAAGGCAACATTAATCTGTACCTTTAGAAATCAAAGTAGTAGTGACTTTTGTGAAAAAACAATTAGAGATAATGGACAAATTTTTTGGAAACCATAATTCAGGAGGAGCCAAGATGGTGGACCAGCATGGAAGTTTCTTGTGTGTCTCGCGTCCATGAAATACACCCAGACCAACACTAAACCATGCTGCACGCCTAGAAAACTGATTTGAGGGTTAACACCACAATCTGCACAACCTGAACCACAGAATTCAGCAGGTACACGGCGCGGAGAGGTGAACTGGGGGAGAGAGAAGCCGCAGAGGGCAGGGGGCTGTTTTTGCTTGTGCAGAGAGGACAGAGACGGAGAGGGGAGAGTATGGGAAAAGCGCCCCCCACCCAAAGCAGCTGGAGAGACAGTGGAAAAGTGGAAACAGCCACAGGGACTGAACCCAAAAGGGAGAAAGGAGAAAGGAGAGGGGTAAAATTCTATTGAGACTCTGTAAACAGGGGGAGCACAGAGTCTGAAACTCCGCAGCTCATACCTGGTGGGAAGGGCGAATCCCCAGGGCAGAGTCGAGTCGGGGGTCTTCAGGCCACATGGCAGAGGCGGTTCCCCTGCTGGGAGAACATCTGGTACAGGTTGTGTAGCCCCCGCACAGGCAAAGCGCCAGCAGACCCCGGAGACAGCCACATTCGCTGGTGCTGGAACAAGGTCGCTGGGGGTGAAGCCTGGTGCCGGATGTGTGTTGTGATTTGCCATAATCCCTGAAACGCTGCTGCTACGCGATCACGTGAACTTTCTCTGGGACAGGCTGGCACCCGGCCGCGGTCTCTGGGCGTCAGCAGCAGCACGGTCCTGCGAATGTTCCTGGGTGCGGCCGGCACCCGGCTAGTGCTCGGTGAGCCCCTCGCACAGAAGGTCTGAGCGGGTCGAAGCCGCAGTCCCTCAGAAATAAGGGATCGGGAAAAACAGCCACATCTGAGATAAAAATCAGGAGGCAGGTGCCGCCTGGCAACCTGACGGCTTATTCACAGACAGTGTAAAGGCCGGGAGTGGACGAAGCCGGAGACAAAGGACGGGTGGGCGATTGCTGATCGGGGAGAACACAGTTCTCATACTGGAGATTGGATAGCTGGATGACGCCATTTTCACCCTTCCCGCGCATGCGCATACACACCTACGTGCATCAGAACAACCCACCCCTGTAAGCTAAGCAGCGCCATCTAGTGGAGAACGGAGCCGTTACACTAAGCCCCGCCCAACTGGGCCAACCCCGCTGTTCAGGAACAACACAAATCTCTCCTCCTGCTTAGTTTACAGACTGTAAAGCGCTTTATAGTTCCACTTCCAGGAGAACGTAACGACGTAATGTAACCGATGTAACTTCAATCGTATTTCAGTCTGTTTGCTGACCCATCTATTCAATTTTATTTTTTTTTCTTTTTCATTTCTTTTCTTTTTCTTGAATGAAGAAAGAGAAAAAAAATATTTTTACTTTCAATTTTTATTAAAAACTTTTTCTTTAATTTTTTCCACTGTGTTTTTTACTTTTTTGTCAAATTTTCAAATTCAATTTTGCTTCCATCATTTCATTTTATTCTATTTCATTGTATTCATTTTTTCAAATTTTCCAACATTTTCCTTTTTTTCCCCTTTTTTCTCTAATCTATCAAGCACCTTTGAACACCCAGACCAAAAAAGACCTAGGATCTAGCATCATTTATTTGATATTTGTGTGTGTGTGTGTGTGTGTGTGTTGTTTTTAATCTTTTAATTTTAATTTTTTTAGCTCATTAATTCCTTTTCTTCCTTCAAAATGATGAAATGAAGGAATTCATCCCAAAAGAAAAAGCAGGAAGAAACGACAGCCAGGGACATAACCAACACAGATACAAGCAAGGTGTCTTAACCAGAATTTAAAATCACAATAATAAGTATACTAGCTGGGATCAAAAATAGATATCTCTATTTGTCCCTTTCTATGGAGATAAAAGAAGTAAAAGCTAATCAGGATGAAATACAAAATTCTATAACAGAGCTGCAATGTCGAATGGTGGCCGTGGTGGCAAGGATGGATGAGGCAGAGCAGGGAATCAACAATATAGAGAACAAACTTATGGAGAATAAGAAAGCAAAAAAAAAAAAAAAAAAAAAAAAAAAAAAGAGGGAGACTAAGGCAAAAGAGCATGATTTAAGAATTAGAGAAATCAGTGACTCGTTAAAAAGGAACAACATCAGAATCATCGGGGTCCCAGAGGAGGAAGAGAGAGAAATAGGAGTAGAAGGGTTATGTGAGCAAATCATAGTGGAAAACACTCCTAACCAGGGGAAACACAGACACCAAAATCCAGGAAACACAGAGCATTCCCAATAGATTCAACAAAAACCAACCATCAACAAGGCATATCGTAGTCAAATTCACAAAATACTCAGGCAAGACGAGAATCATGAAAGCAGCAAGGGAAAAAAAGTACCTAACCTACAAGGGAAGACAGATCAGGTTTGCAGCAGAACTATCCACAGAAACTTGGCAGGCCAGAAAGGAGTGGCAGGATACATTCAATGTGCTGAATTGGAAAAATATGCAGCCAAGAATTCTTTATCCAGGAACACTGTTGTTCAAAATAGAAGGAGAGATTAAAAGTTTCCCAAACAAAACTAAAGGAGTCCTTGACCACTAAACCAAGCCTGCAAGAAATTTTCAGGGGGACTCTCTGAGGGGAGAAAATAAATAAATAAATAAATAAATACATACATACATACATACATACCAAAAGCAGCAAAGACTAAAAAGGACCAGAGAACACCAGAAACTCCAACTCTACAAGAAACATAATGGCAATAAACTCATATCTTTCAGTACTCACTCTAAACATCAATGGACTAAATGCTCTAATCAAAACATATAGGGTAACAGAATGGATAAGAAAACAGGATCCATCTATGTGCTGTTTACAAGAGACCCACTTTAGACCCAAAAAACACCTTCAGATTGAAAGTAAGGGGATGGAGAACCATCTATCATGCTAACAGTCGAAAAAAGAAAGCTGGAGTAGCCATACTTATATCAGACAATTTAGACTTTAAAATAAAGACTGTAACAAGAGACAAAGAAGAGCATTATATCATAGTTAAGGGGTCTATCCACCAAGAAGACCTAACAACTATAAACATTTATGCTCCAAATGTGATAGCACCCAAATATATAAATCAATTATACACAAGCATACAGAAACTAATTGATAATAATACCATAATAGTAGGAGACTTCAACACTCCACTCACAGAAATGGACAGATCATCTAATCAAAAAAATCAACAAGGAAACAATGGCTTTGAATGACACACTGGACCAGATGGACTTAACAGATATATTCATAACATATCACCCTAAAGCAGTGGAATATACATTCTTCTCCAGTGCACATGGAACGTTCTCCAGAATAGACCATATATTGGGACACAAATCAGTCTTCAACAAGTACAAAAAGATCAAGATCATACTGTGCATATTTTCAGACCACAAGGCTATGAAACTCAAAATCAACCACAAGAAAAAATTTGGAAAGGCAACAAATACTTGGAGACTAAAGAGCATCCTACTAAAGAGTGAATGGGCTAACCAAGAAGTTAAAGAGGAAATTAAAAAGTACATGGAAGCCAATGAAAATGGTAACATCACAGCTCAAAACCTCTGGGACGCAGCAAAGGCAGTCATAACAGGAAAGTATATAGCAATACAGACCTTCCTAAAGAAGGAAGAAAGGTCTCAGATACACAACCTAACCTTACACCTTAAAGATCTGGAAAAATAACAGCAGATAAAACCCAAAACCAGCAGAAGACAGGAAATAATAAAGATTAGAGCAGAAATCAATGCTATCAAAACCAAAAGAAAAAAAAAGTAGAACAGATCAATGAAACCAGAAGCTGGTTCTTTGAAAGAATTAACAAAATTGATAAACCACTAGCCAGTCTGATCAAAAAGAAAAAGGAAAGGACCCAAATAAATAAAATCAAGAATGAAAGAGGAGAGATCACAGCCAACACACCAAAACTAAAAACAATAATAAGAGAATATTATAAGCAATTATATGCCAATAAAATGGGCAGTATGGAAGAAATGGACAAATTCCTAGAAACATACACTACCAAAATTGAAATAGGAAGAAATAGAAAATTTGAACAGACCCATTACCAGTAAGGAAATCGACTTAGTAATCAAAAATCTGCCAAAAAACAAGAGTCCAGGGCCAGATGGCTTTCCAGGGGAATTCTACCAAACATTTAAGGAAGAGTTAACACCTATTCTCCTGAAGCTGTTCCAAACAACAGAAATGGAAGGAAAACTTCCAAACTCTTTCTATGAAGTCAGCATCACCTTGATTCCCAATCCAGACAGAGACCCCACTAAAAAGGAGAACTATACACCAATTTCCCTGATGAACATGGATGCAAAAATCCTCAACAAGATATTAGCCAACCAGATCCAACAATACATTAAAAAAATTATACACCACGACCCAGTGGGATTTACACCTGGGATGCAGGGCTGGTTCAATATCTGCAAAACAATCAATGTGATTCATCACATCAATAAAAGAAAGGACAAGAACCACATGATCCTCTCAATAGATGCAGAGAAAGCATTTGACAAAATACAGGACCCTTTCTTGATAAAAACCCTCAAGAAAGTAGGCATAGAAGGATCATACGCCGAGATCATAAAAGCCATGTATGAAAGACCCACGGCTAGTATCATCCTCAGTGGGGAAAAACTGAGAGCTTTCCCCCTAAGGTCAGGAACAAGACAGGGATGTCCACTCTCGCCACTGTTATTCAACATAGTATTGGAAGTCTTAGCCTTAGCCTCGGCACTCAAACAACACAAAGAAATAAAAGGCATCCAAATCAGCCAGGAGGAGGTCAAACTTTCACTCTTCGAAGGTGACATGATACTCTATATGGAAAACTCAAAAGATTCCACACACACAAAAAAAAAACTACTAGAGCTGTTACAGGAATTCAGCAAAGTTGCAGGATATAAAATCAATGCACAGAGATCAATTGCATTCCTATACACCAACAATGAAGCCACAGAAAGAAATCAGGAATCAATCCCATTTACAATTGCACCAAAACCCATAAAATACCTAGGAATAAATCTAAACAAAGAGGTGAAAAACCTATACACTGAAAACTGCAGAAAGCTTATGAAAGAAACTGAAGAAGACACAAAAAAATGGAAAAAGATTCCATGCTCCTGGATAGAAAGAACAAATATTGTTAAAATGTCGATACTACCCAAAGCAATCTACATATTCAATGCAATCCCTATCAAAATAACACCAGCATTCTTCACAGAGCTAGAACAAATATCCCTAAAATTTGTATGGACCCAGAAAAGACCCAAAATAGCCAAAGCAATCTTGAAAAAGAAAACCAAAGCAGGAGAAATCACAATCCCGGACTTCAAGCTGTATTACAAAGCTGCAATCATCAAGACAGTATGGTACTGACACAAAAACAGACGCTCAGATCAATGGAATAGAATAGAGAACCCAGAAATGGACCCACAAATGTATGGCAAACTAATCTTTGACAAAGCAGGAAACAATATCCGATGGGATAAAGACAGTCTCTTCAGCAAATGGTGATGGGAAAACTGGACAGCAACATGCAGAAAAATGAACCTGGACCACTTTCTTACACTATACACAAAAATAAACTCAAAATGGATGAAAGACCTAAACGTAAGACAGGAAGCCATCAAAATCCTAGAGGAGAAAGCAGGCAAAAACCTCTTTGACCTCAGCCACAGCAACTTCTTACTCAACGGGTCTCCAGAGGCAAGGGAAACAAAAGCAAAAATGAACTACTGGGACCTCATCAAAATGAAAAACTTCTGCACAGTGAAGGCAACAATCAGCAAAACTAAAAGGCAACCGACAGAATGGGAGAAGATATTTGCAAATGACATATCAGATAAAGGGTTAGTATCCAAAATCTATAAAGAACTTATCAAATTCAACACCCAAAAAACAAATAATCCAGTGAAGAAATGGGCAAAAGACTTGAATACACTTCTCCAAGGAAGACATCCAGATGGCCAACCGACACATGAAAAAATGCTCAACATCATTCACCATCAGGGAAATACAAATCAAAACCGCAATGAGATACCACCTCACACCTGTCAGAATGGCTAACATTAACAGCTTCGACAACAACAGATGTTGGCGAGGATGCGGAGAAAGAGTATCTCTTTTGCATTGTTGGTGGCAACGCAAGTTGGTGCAGCCACTCTGGAAAACAGTAGGGAGGTTCTTCAAAAAACTAAAAATAGAACTACCCTACGGCCCAGCAATTGTACTACTAGGCGTTTATCCATGGGATACAGGTGTGCTGTTTCGAAGGGACACATGCACCCCGTGTTTATAGGAGCACTATCAACAATAGCCAAAGTATGGAAGGAGCCCAAATGTCCCTCGATGGATGAATGGATAAAGAAGATGTGGTATATATATACAATGGAGGATCACTTGGCAGTGAAAAAGAATGAAATCTTGCCATTTGCAACTACGTGGATGGAACTGGAGGGCATTATGCTAAGTGAAATGAGTCGGTCAGAGAAAGACAAAAATCCTATGACTTCACTCCTATGAGGACTTTAAGAGACAAAACAGATGAACATAAAGGAAGGGAAACAAAAAGAATATAAAAACAGAAAAGGGAACAAAACAGAAGAGACTCATAAATATGGAGAACAAACGGGGGGTGACGGGAGGGGTTGTGGGAAGGGGGAGGGGCTAAACGGGGAAGGGACATTACGGAATCTACTGAAATCATTGTTTCGCTATATGCTAATTTGGATGTAAATTTTAAAAAATAAAAAATAAAATTAAAAAAATTAATAAAGATAACATCCTGTTGGTGAAATAATGGATATAACTAATATTTGCATTATTAGCTGCCTTTCACAAAGGAGGATAGGAAGAACGTTGTTTGTTAGGTATTTCCAGTAGACCATATAATGTGTCACGTGCTTTACCTGTTTGTTCTCATTGAATCCTCCCAACACCCTGGTAAGAATAACTATTTCCATCTTACAAAAATTTTAAGGGGTGTATGTGCCTTATATAAAACTAGCAGCTATCAATTCTGCAGCCTTCCCACCTCAACACATTCTTGTTTAAACAGCATCACTGGACTGAAGACAATGGGGAAAAGCAAGAATGAAAAAGAGTAACGTATACGGCTCAAATCCCAGGATGTAGAAGGCAGTCGGTGAATGTTAGCTAGGCAGTAGTCTTATTCAACAATGCTGAACTGCATCATTGGCCGGGGACCCACAGATTTACTCTTTTGGAAAGACCCTTTAATTAGATTCACCATCACTCGCTCTTTCATCATTAGAAATGAAGAAGAATCAGCAAGGTGGCTGGCCATCCAAAGAGTACTAATGCTAGGCAAAAAATAAAAAGGAGAAGAGGGAGATCTGATAAGTTTAAATTGGTGGGGGAAAGGGAAGAAAGCATTCAGGCTAGCTGTTTCTAGCTAGTCAGTTCTTCTAGGGCATACTTTTGCTTCAACAGGAAATATTATTGGCCCACAGCTCAAGATTGAATTCCCCCACTGCTCAGGCTTCATGTTTCTGTACCATGAAGGGAAGATACTTTGCATTTCATCCAGGTAGGTAGAATTGTGAGAATCTTAAGACCATTTTAGTGTTCTCTATACCTTTGGAAAAACTTCTTTGTCTTTTGCTTGATTCATAGCTTGCTCTTGCATTATTCTCTGGGAAGATAATAACCCCCAAAAAGGACACTTTTTAATTCTATTAATCTTTCAAAGAAGGAAGTGGTTTGAATTTGCAGCTAGGGGAAAATGTGGGACTTATTTGGGTATTTCTCAATTTATGATCTACATATTTTTGTTATTATTACCTGCAAGTGGTTTTGTTTTTAGAATAAATCCTGTGAAATAATATGGTGCCTGAAATTTGCCTCCAAGTTATCCAGTGGGGGCAGGGGCTGAGTAGAGGTGTGGACGAAATAAAAGTAACCATAAGTTGATGATGATTGGAGCAGGATGATTGATCCTCACGGGTTGAGTTGACTATTCTTCTACTTAGAGTTTTCTATTAAACTGAAAAAAGAATTTTTTAATCTAGACCAAGCTGCACAAAGTCACAGAGCCAAAGAGGGGCAGAACTCATTCAAATTTAGTTGCAATCAACTCCAAGAACAGTGGTGCAGTCTCAGGCCAGCCTGGAAGTGAAAATGGATTCAAACCACTTCAAAAGAAGAAACATCCTGACTATAAAGAACAGATATTAGTATCTGAATGAAGACAGGCAGATCTGAAATTTTCCTCATAAGATGTATCTCGTAAAATTGATGGGAATTGATGTTCTAATATGTGTGCCTGTTACTTTCCATTTGTGTAGATTTTGATTCCTATACTAAAAATTTACTGCTATCAAGTCCTCAGGAGCCTTCTGGAAGATAAAAGGGAAAACATGCACCCCCTAGGTCCTGTGGGAAAGTCTAGGAACCTGTCCAGAAGGAAACACTGGGATGCTTTAGAAGCCATGGGGCAATAGGGGAGAGTCACCTTAACCAGGTTGTAGCACCTATTTGTGTGGGAGGTTTGGATTTCATTCCTCAGCCATATTTACCTTATTTCTGTGTTCTAGGGCTCTGTGTCCTGCTAATACCATTGGGAGCTATTGCCCACAAGAATGGAGGTGAGTGTGCTCAAACAGACTCTACCCATTACCTGAAGCTGAGGGAAAGGATGTTGCACTAGCAAGGGCTTTTTCTCGGGAGTGCTCTTCTTAGGCTTTGAGAAGTTGACCCTGCTTCTCCCCCAGACTTCCAGTCCATTACCAAGGACAATTCCTTGTATGAAAACAAGCATTGCTTTCTTCTCCTCCCTCCATCTCCTTATGCCCCACTGGGAGTCGGCATCTTCTGAGAGCCTGCAAACCCATATGTCCATTCCCCCACAGCTCCCTGTGCTCGGTGCCCACGGAATGCCCACTGTACCAATGCCAGCTCCTGCCGCTGTGATCCTGGATTCACTTCACTCTCTGGAAAGGTCATCTTTAGCACCTCCTCGGAGGTCTGTACAGGTAAAGAGACTGAGAGATCGTAGAGGGGGTCATCACAGAGGGGGTCCTTAGAGGAGTCATCACAGACTCCTCAGCCCTTGAAGCAGCACTTGATTTCATTGTCCAGGGCAGGAGAGAGAAGCCAAGAGACAGGCAATCAGGCCTCATGGTCAAGGAGTATAGTGTTAAGAGCTGAGGATTTGGAGCTGGACTATCTGAGTTCCAGATTTTTTACTGATCAGCTGTGCAAGACCAAGCAAATTGTTTTATGTCCCAGGGCCTCAATTTCCTTCTCTGTAAATCAGGGACAATGATAATATCAACCAATTTAGTTACGTGTTTTAAATCAACATATAAATGGAATCCATAGAGACAGAAAGCAAATTGGTGGTTGTCAGGTGCTGGGGGCGGGAAGAATGGGAAGTGACCACTTAAATGGGAAAGGGAGTTCTTTACTTTTAATTTTTTTATTTTAATCCCATCATAGTTAACAGACAGTGTGATATTAGTTTCAGGTGTACAAGTTAGTGATTCAACAAGTCTATATATCATTATTCAGTGCTCATCATGAGAACTGTACTATTAATCCCCTTTACCTAAAGGGGTTTTCTTTTGGTGTCATAAAAATGTTCTGGAACTAGAGAGAGGGAGTGGTTGCACAACATTGTGAATGCAATACATGCCAGTGAATTGTTCACTTTAAAACAGTTGGTTTTGGTATGTGAATGTCACCTCAAGAAAAAAATACGTAAATGATAAATTAACACATGTCAAACACTTAGAACAGTGCATCGCGCTTGAGAAGAAGCCAATACATTTGCTGTTGTGGTTGTTGTTGGCTGTTAATTGGTCAAAGACAGAGGCAGCCTGTTGAAGGGGGAGGTCAGGAAGGACCATGCAGCCAACAGAGATTCTGAATGTTCCACCAACCCTAGAGCTAACTTGCCGGGAACTCCCTGTAAGCCATAATCTCAGTTCCTCCATCCAAAAATATCCACATGCAACCTCAAGCCAGATGGCCATTTGCCATTTGTAAAGCACTATTTCCGAAATTAAAATTAATTTGAACTACATAATAACCAGATGAATGGATACTGTTATCTCTTCCAATTTGTAGATAAGGAAGCTGAGAATTTGAGAGGTGCTTTGTTCACACTCACACAGATGGTCATAGAGCTGGAATTCAGATAGGGTTAATTTGAATTCCACAAATCTCTCAAAGAAACGCCGTCCCTGAAGAAGTTCAAATCAGCCCCTTGAGAAAGTCAATGTTGGCACCATTTTATAAATGAGGAAACTGAGCCTTGAGAGGTGAAACCATTTGTCCAAAGGAAGAGGAAGAAGCTGGGCCCATGGTTCAAACTGTTGCATTCTGATATCTGTCCAGTTGGTCAAGAGTTGGATAAAATGTGAAATATCCCTACTATAGAACATCTATAGGCATTAAAATTATTTCTTGTTTTGATGTGGAAAAGTAGGCATAAAATATTCTAAGACCCCGGAAGAATTTGTATATTCCAAAAGCTGTGTTCTGAGTCCACAGGAAATTGATGAAAATGTAATAGTGTTCTTTTCATAATCAGTAATGGTGGGTGACAGGTACATGTGGATTTATTATACTGTTCTCCATTTTTAAAAAACTGTTGCAGTCTCGGTGGTGGGATATTTAAATGTCATTGGAGTTTTCTGATTTCCCAGTTTTCTCCCATAAACACGTTATTTGGTTCAGAAAGAAAATGCAAGGGGTCAAATCATCTGAATCTGGTTGCTACCTATCCTACCAGAATTTTGGACATTGTTAGAAGTTCTCACTTGTGTTCCAGATATCAACGAGTGTGGCCCACCTTTATACATGTCTTGTGGAAGCCTTGCACATTGTCACAACGTGGAGGGGAGTTACTACTGTGAGTGTGCCCCTGGGCATGAGCTCCTTTCAGGAGGCACCAAATTCCAAAGCGAGAAAGAGAACACTTGTCAAGGTAAGTGGCTTCTGTGTCACACATTTCCCCCATACCCACGACCAACCTCATCCTGTCAGTTATTCCATAGGTCTGAGAGTCCAGAAGAGAACACTCTTGGGTCTCTCATGGGCTCCTTCCTCCCATTTCTTGTACTTGTCCAGAGTTACAATGCCCTGTGAAGTTATATCTAGAAAATTCTTTATTGCAACATTGTATACAATAGTTAAGGCTTGGAAACGGATGACTTCCATTAATGGAGAAGAGTTTCACATATTACAGGATAGCCATACAATAATAAGCTTCGGAGCCCTTTTTTATCAACTTGTTTTTCTTTTTGATGGACAGTTCTATGAATTTTATTTTATTTTTTTTTTAATTTTTTTTTTCAACGTTTATTTATTTTTGGGACAGAGAGAGACAGAGCATGAACGGGGGAGGGGCAGAGAGAGAGGGGGACACAGAATCGGAAACAGGCTCCAGGCTCCGAGCCATCAGCCCAGAGCCTGACGCCGGGCTCGAACTCACGGACCGTGAGATCGTGACCTGGATGAAGTCGGACGCCTACCCGACTGCGCCACCCAGGCGCCCCAGTTCTATGAATTTTAATGTAAGTACAGATCTGGGTTACCACCACTACATTCAGGAACCAAAACAATTAATTACATTATTCCAAAACATTCCTTCATCCTGTTTCTTTATAGGCACTACGCCACCTGCCCTGGCAACCCCTCATATACAGATATTTTTTCCACCTGCAGCACTGTCTTTTGAAAATGTCATATAAATGCAGTAATACAATATGTAGCCTTGTAAGTCAGATTTCGTCTACTCAGTGTAATGTTTTTGGAGGTTTATCCATATTGTTTTGTGTATTGATAGCTCATTCCTTTTCCCCCCGCTTTTGATACATCTATTTTCCAGAAAGAAAATTGGCTACAGTTATTTTGCATTTACAATGACTGTTTTCTTTTATCTGGATCTATTTATCCAGGTCTTGAGTTTGGCTAATAATACAACTGCGTAAAGTTACTTCTAGATTCACATGTCACAGGTTAGTCCACAGATCGTTGTTTTATTACTTTTTAATTTTTTTAACATTTATTCATTTTTGAAAGACGGAGCGCAAGTGGGGGTAGGGCAGAGACAGAGGGAGACACAGAATCTGAAGCAGGCTCCAGACTCTGAGCTGTCAGCCCAGAGCCCGATGTGGGGCTCAAACTCATGAGCTGCGAGATTATTACCTGAGCTGAAGTTGGACGCTTAACCGACTGAGACACCCAGGCACCTCCACAGATCATTGTTTTAGAGGGATGCATATAGTAACTTTCATTTCTGGCTTTCTGTTAGAAGCACCCTCTATTTTAAAAAATAGAGATTCCAGGGCGCCTGGGTGGCTCAGTCGGTTGAGCATCCGACTTGGGCTCAGGTCATGATATCGCAGTCTGTGAGTTCAAGCCCCGCGTTGGGCTCGGTGCTGACAGCTCAGAGCCTGGAGCCTGCTTCGGATTCTATGTCACCCTCTCTCTCTCTTCCCCTCCCCCACTCATGCTCTGTCTCTCTGTGTGTCAAAAATAAACATTAAAAAAAAATTTTTTTTTAAATAGAGATGCCTGGGATCCCTCCCTACCTGAGATGCTCTGAACCACTCCTGGCATGGAGCTCAGATATAGATATTTCTTCAGAGTTCCAATGTTAATTATGATGACTAGTTCATTCCTTTTTATTGCTAAGTAATATTCTATTGTATAGAATTGGTTTATCCATTCACCCATTTGGGTTGTTTCCAATTGGAATGATTAAAAATAGAGCTAAATGAGATATCTCTTGATAAACTAGAATTCTTCCCAAGTTGTTTTAAATAGAAAAATATGGCACGGGATGGTACTTATAGTATGCCAATGGCTTTGTTTGTCCCCTATCTTCCTTTTTCTTAATTTCAAGCATGTTTCCATACATATATTTTCATCTTAAAACTTTTCAAGCAGTAGTCCAAAAAGTAAATACTACTTTGTGGTAGTATTTAGACAATAATTTTATCATCGGTGTGATTTGATTGCCTACCATTGCTCTGAGCTCTATGCCAGGCACTGTTACTCCAACACTAAATAAAGCACAGGCTGTGTCTCCTGGAGTTTTTACTCCAGTAAGCAGACAGATCAACATACAAATACAATACAAGTCAACAGTCACTCTTGGCAAAGCATCCACGTCTTGGGAAAACAATGTGTTTCTCACCGCTGTATCCCAGTGCCTAGCACATAGAAGGCGTTCTGGAAATAACACGTAAGTGAAAAACTGGAAAGAGTTCATCATCACACAAGGTATGAGCTGTGGTCACACCTTGGTCTTGTCGCTTGGCCTTGATTTTGGCTAAGTTTTTACAATCTCTGGTCTTGGTTTCCTTATCTACCCTTGAAGAGATTAATTTTTTTTTTAACTTTTTCTTTAAACCTGAATATTAAGTTGTTTATCTTATAAAACTGTGTAAAATACACTTTTAAGAAAAGCTTCATGGACTTATATTAACTGAGGACTTTTCAATCCATTATTAATTTTCACACTAGCCATTTTGTATTTACACAGTTGTTTGACCTATGTTTGAAAGTATCAGAAATGACTAAGAGACAAGGGATGTTTAGTATCCACAAAGAGAAAAGTAAACTAAATTCAACGTTGAATTTAATATTCAATGATTCAAATCATTTCATATTAAAATGTGACAGCAATGTATTTGCTCTGAAATGGTTCAACTTTCAGGTCACCTGGGTAAAGTTAAGTGTCCAGATCTTGATTTAGGCTCAGGTCACAATCTCACAATAGTGAGATCAAGCCCCGCATCAGGCTCTGTGCTGGGCATGGAACCTGCTTAAAATTCTGTCTTTCTCTGCTCCTCCCCCACTCACTCATTCTCATAGGTGATCTCTCTCTTGTTTCTCATTCTTTCTCAAAAAAAAATATATAATTAAAAATTTTTTACATGAAATGGGATCACTTTTAAACCTCAACCTTACTGGGAGCATGATGCTGTTTGTAAGCTACTCACCATCCCTAAAGTAGAAAAATCTTGGGGCGCCTGGGTGGCTCAGTCGGTTAAGCGTCCGACTTCGGCTCAGGTCACGATCTCACGTTCCGTGAGTTCGAGCCCCGCATCGGGCTCTGGGCTGATGGCTCAGAGCCTGGAGCCTGCTTCCAATTCTGTGTCTCCCTCTCTCTCTGCCCTTCCCCCGTTCATGCTCTGTCTCTCTCTGTCTCAAAAATAAACGTTAAAAAAAAAATTAAAAAAAAAAGAAAAATCTCTGACCTTAAATTGAGAGAAGCATCTCCTACCCCACTGTCTAGGGTACAAACAGAAAAAGCTGTATCAAGTACTGTCCTAGCTCCACTCTCCTGGTTTCTAAGTTAACAAAAGAGGATCAAATTTCTCTCCTAATTAGAAAAGACGGAAAGATAAGTTTACAGCCAAGTGGATTTGAGGACAGTCACATTTACTCAATGCTGTGACCACAATCACATGCCTTCCTCATTTTTCAACCACAAACTGCTCTGAGAAGGAACTTCCCTTGGGTGGGGAGATAGCAGGGATGCCTGAGATATTCTGGGGCCAAAGCAAGTTCCTTCTGGGTATGGCATTTAGAATAGGTCTACCACCCACCCAACAGGCTACAGGCAATGCTGAAGTGTGTGTACGCCCAGAGCCCTGAAGGGTAGAGCTGGTGCCACAGAAAAGTGAGGGGTGGCATTAGCCAGTGGGGTTAGGGGCTTTTTGAGCTGACTATGCATACCTCCCGATTACCCATCAGACTCCTGCAGCAACGCGAAGGGCAGATACCAACATGACTTGGCTGGAAGCGATTCCCGGGCTCCTGGGTGAATCACTGTATTAATTTCTTATTACTAATATAACAAACTTAGTAGTTTAAAACAGTATAATATATTCTCTTACTGTGTTGAAGGTTAGAAGTTTTAAGTGGTTCCTTCTAGAAGCTCTAGGGGAGAATCTGTTTCCTTGCCTTTTCTGGCTTCTGGAAAATGCCTTCATTCCTTGGTTCAAGGCTCCTTTTTCCCCTCTTCAAAGTCAACATCATATGTATCATCTCCTCTCCTCTCTGACCTCTCCCTCCCTTTTATAAGAATCTTTGTGATTATATTAACTGCACCCATATCATCAGGATAATCCCCCAACAAGAGACTTAATCACCAAGTTCAAAATTTTCTTTTGGATGAAAGATAACATAATCATAGGCTCCAGGAATAAGGACTTGGATGTCATTGAAGGGGCCATTATTCTATCTACTACACTCACCATCCACAAGCAGCTCTGATCTGAATATCACACATATACACACAAAGTTCTCATCTTGGCAACCTTGCTTGAATGTAGAGGCCAGCCAATGCCTTATGCGAAGGGCCACATCATAAATATCTTGAGTTTTTTGGGCCACAAGGTCCCTATCACAACTACTCAACTCTGCCATTATAGTGTGAAAGCAGACAGACAACACATAAATGAATAGGAGTGGCTACATTCCAATAAAATTTTATGTATGGATACTAAAATTTTAATTTCATATAATTTTCATGGGTCAAAAAAGACAGCTCTTCCTTTGATTTTTTATCTTAGCCACTTAAAAAAATCCTTTACAGAAATAGGCAACAGCCGGATTTGGCTGTGGGCCATGGTTTGCCAACCCCTGCTCTGTCCGAGGTGGTGGCTGAGTAGAGAGTGCTATCACCAGATGGTATCCGTCCATTGAAGTTATGATGGAATCTTCGATGCCTGACCCTGAAAAAGATGATGGAAGGTAGTAAGGCTGGACTTACTGAGTATAGGAGAGGCCTGAGCAAGGCCTGGATAGGGGACTGATCCTTCTCTTTTGTGTCTCTAGATGTGGACGAATGCAGCTCCGGAAAACACCAATGCCACAACACCACCCACTGCATCAATGTGAAGGGCAGCTACAGATGCTACTGTCACCATGACTGGGTGGCCAGATCCAGGCCTCTACATGGTCTGAACTTCACCATCTGTGAAGGTATATAGTCCAACACACACACATGCATACACACAGATGCACACGGATGCATGTGCATGTGTGTGTGCACACACTCTTGCACATGAACATCCGTGTGAACACATGCCTTCACAAACCAGAAACCATGCACATACATGCATTCCACATGTATATGCAGGCGCGCACACACACACACACACACACACACACATTAGTGGTGCTTCTGCCTCTTTTCCCTGCAGAAGTCCCCTTCCCCTCATGGACATCACCTTCTGGAGTCAACAGCCAGGTGAGTGGAGCCTCAGCAGAAGACTAGAAGCAGAAAGATCTTCAGCAACCATCTTGTGTCCACCCTCTCCCCAAACTCCCACTTCAGGCTCTCTGACCTGCCTCCATGTCCCCTTTCCCCAGAGTCTCTCCCGCTTCTTTGACAAGGTCCAGCAGTTATCCCAAGACTTCAAGCCAGCTTTGGCCAAGAACACCATCCAGGTAAAGTCAGAACCAGGAAAGAGGCCAGGTGTGGGAATCCCATAGAGACCTGGGTCACTTTGGTAGGGATGTAGACAAGCTCCTATGTAGTTGACACTGCAACTGGTCCCTCACCCATGGTGGAGAGAAGGCTATCTAGAAGCACTTTTAAAGACACCCAGGTGCACTAATTTATTTCCCTATTGGCTGGTTCTGGGCTTTGGGCTTATGTCATCCTTGGCCTTTCTGACCCAGGTTGACCTCTAAGTGGCTGAGATCTAAGCAACAAGGACCATCCAAGGAATCCAATTCAGTGCCATTGTTACCCTCCAAATACCCAATGTCTAGGGTCTGTTCTCTTGGGCTGAATGGCCAGGTCTTCATGCAACCCATTTGATCCATTGCCCACTGGCTCTTTGTCCCATCCCCCAGGACCTCATGCAGGAAGTAGATGAGCTGCTGGAGACCCCAGGGGACCTGGAGACCTTGGCCCCCTCAGAGCAGCACTGTGTGGCCACTCACCTGCTCGTTGGCCTGGAGGATGTCCTGAGAGTGTTGAGCAAGTTGCTGCCCAAAGGGCCACTGACCGCGCATGCTCCTGCAGGCACAGGTAAGTATCTGAGTATGCTTCAGGCTCCTGCTCCCTCTGTTCACCTTCTCACTCTCCCCTCTTCCTAGAGACTGTCCCACTGGAGCCAAGTGGCCACACTCACATCTCAGGATTTTATTTAAAATAATTCAGAAAATATTCTCCTATCATAAAATAAACTCCTGTGGAACTCAGTCTTTTATTTGTTTTAAGCACAAAAGTTTCAGATTTTTTTTAAAGGATAAGTAAAAAGAAGCATATACAAATATCAGTAAGTCTATCATTACATCGTTTATATAATTACCACAGAAAATTGCAACAATGAGGTTCATAAAAATAAGGTATTCAAAAATAAACTCAAAACTACCTGGAAATGAAGAAAACGCAATTAATCTTGAAAAGTTGAAAATTACATAATATTATCTGATCTAATTTTAAGTATAACCTTAAATAACATTGTACCAACGGTTTCATTGTTAAAACGCATGCTTATTTCTATACAGTTTTTCCCAGATTTTTCAGCATCCATACTACCCAGGAGATGGCAAACAGAATTAAAAGCTGGCCACAAATATTTGATTCTGATTCCTGCATTCTCAAATAGCCTGGTCATTGTTTAATATCTTTCCATCTTTGTGGACTCCTTTTGCATGCATTTGGAAAGAATTGCAATCATTTTATTCATGGTTTTATCTGGGACTCAAAGAAAGCATTTCCAGACTAATTTCACCACATGTAGATGGCAATTACCAGGAAGACTTACTTCAATCAGGTGTTTTTCAACAGTGTTACTGAGATGTAATTTACCCAACATAAATTCACCCATTTGAAGTGTATAATTCAATGGTTTGGGCATATTCACAAAGGTGTGCGACCATTACCTTGAAATAATCTTAGACATTTTCATCACGCCAAAAAGAAACCCCATATGCATGAGCGGTCACTCCGCATTCCCCGCAACCCCCAGCCCCTGGCAGCCACCAACCTGCTTTCTGTGTCTATGGATCGCCTATTCTGGACATTTCATATAAATGGAATCATACAATCTATGACCTTACGTTATTGGATTCTTTCACTCAGCGTACATCTTGAAGTTCAGCCATGTTGTAGCTTATATCAGTATTTCATTCCTTTTGATTGACAAATGGTATGCCTTGATAAGGTTATGTACATTTTATTTATCTTTCTATCAGTTGATGGACATTTAGGTTGTTTCTGCTTTGAGGCTATTATGAATTAACACTCACAGACAAATCGTGCGAACGTATGTTTTCCTTTCTTTGGGGTAGATATCAGACGGTGGCATTGCTGGGTCATCTAGTAACTCTACGTTTAATATTTTGAGAAATTTCCAGGCTGCTTTCCAAAGTGGCTGGACCATTTACTTTCCCTCCAGCAACGGATAAGCATTCTAATTTCTCCACATCGTTGCAAACACTTGCTGTTTGGGAGGGCAGGTGATATTATAGCCATCCTAGCAGGTGCGAAATGGTATTTCATTCTGGTTTTCATTTTCACTTACCTAATAACTAATGGTGTTAAGGATATTTTCATGTACTTACTGGCATTTTATATATCTTCTCTAGAGAAATGCCTATTCAAGTCTTTTGCCCATTTTTTAAAGCTTTTATTTAAATTCCAGTTATTTAACATACAGTGTAATATTAGTTTCAGGTGTACCATTTAGTTATTCAACACTTCCATACAATATCGGGTGCTCATCACAAGTGGCTTCCTGAACCCTCATCACCTATTTCACCCATCCCCCCCCCACCTCCCCTCTGGTAACCACCAGTTTGTTCTTTATAGTTAAGGGTCTGTTTCTTGGTTTGCCTCTTTTTTTCCCCTATGAACATCTGTTTTGTTTCTTAAGTTCCATCTATGAGTGAAACCATATGGTATTTGTCTTTCTCTGACTGACTTATTTTGCTTAGCATAGTACACTCTAGCTCCATCTACCTCATTGCAAATGGCAAGATTTCATTCTTTTTTTATGCTGACTAATGTTCTCGTGTGTGTGTGTGTGTGTGTGTGTGTGTGTGTGACACCTATTCTTTATCCATTCATCAGTTGGTAGATGTTTGGACTCTTTCCATACTTCAGCTACTGTAGACAATGCTGCTATAAACGTTAGGGTGCATGTATCCCTTTGAATTAGTATTTTTGCATTCTTTGGGTTTTTTATTTTATTTATTTTTTAAAACCTTTTTTTTTTAGAGAGAGAGGGTGTGAGTGAGCAAGGGGCAGAAAGAGAGGGAGAGAGACAGAATCCCACCCAGGCTCTGCACTGTCAGCTTAGAGCTCCAAGTGGGGTTCGAGCTCATCTTTGGGTATTTTAATTGGGTTATTTGTCTTATTATTGAGTTGTAAGAACTCTTTATATAGTCTGGACACCAGACCTTGTCAGACTTCGAGTGGCAAATACCTACATCAGATTTAACAGCAGTGTTGTTTATATTCAAATTTGGAGCATCTGTGATTTAGAGTTATGTCGTAGACTCCGGGTCTGGAGTTCTCTCTTGTCCAGCAAGAAAGCGGATGCAGGATTAAAATGTGAGAGAGACTAGTGTCCGGGGAGGAGACAAGAGCACCGAGTAAGGGTCCTTGCTCCATTTTTATTAGGATCAGAAGGCTTACAAGCGTGATGGACGTGCAGGAAGAGACAATGAAACCGTGAACAAGGCACCTTTCTTTTGCTAATCAGCTCCACACTGGGCAACTTCATCCTGCCTTGTTAACCCATGGGTGCCAGCTCAGGGAATTCCTAAGCTTACTACCCACAGAGTTAGAATTGTCATTGCAACAAAAGCCTTGCCTTGTCTGTTAGCAGTTTCTTCCTTTCCTTGAGATGATGCAAATTCAGTAGAAAATGTTCTTAAAAAGTGCAATCTTTGGAAACATTCTGGTTTTCAGCTTTTAAAAATAGTCAAAGGATGCCTGGGTGGCTTGTTAAGAGTCCGACTCTGATTTCAGCTCAGGTCGTGATCTTTCGGCTTGTGAGATCAAGCCCCACGTTGGGCTCTGTGCTAACAGCATGGAGCCTACTTGGGATTCTCTGCCCTCCTCCTCTGCCCCTCCCCTGCGCGCTCTCTCTCTCTCTCTCTCTCAATGAATAAACATTTTGTAAATCCTCAAATAACGGTATTAAACCAGCCACATCACTCTTATTTCATACTTAAAATTCATGTGGTTTATCAGCATACCAAAAAGATCTAATTCCAATACTGCAAGCAGTAGCCTGACTTCTCCCATCCCTCGTGCCATTGCCACCACTACAGGACTGTCTCTGACGGTGCAGGACCAAGGAATCGGGGATGTCACCTTGGGCCAGAGCCAGGCAAAGATGCAGCTGAAGTGGGATGTGGCACAGGAATCCAATGACTTGGGTAATGACTGCAGTGGGGAAGGGAAGGCCCCTGAGACCTTGCGATGGGACCAGACAGCCAGGATGTGACACAGAATTAAAGATTAAAGGAAAGTGTAGGGTGGGCGGGGCTACAGGGGAGAGTCCATTTGAGGAGAAAGGGGCCCTGGCAGTGACCCTGACATGTCATTCTTGGCCTTGTTCTGCAGGTCCTTCTGTGGTGGGCCTCGTCTCCACTCCAGGGATGGGCAAGTTACTGGCCGAGGCGCCCCTGGTCCTGGACTCTAAGCAGCAGACAGTTCTGCGTGAACACAGGGACTTCTTGGCAGGAGGCTTCCCTGTCCTGCTCTCAGATGTCGTCTCTGCCTTTGTGAGCAACAAGGACACCCAGAACCTCAGCTCCCCCGTCACCTTCATCTTCTCCCACCACGTGAGTCCTGGTGGAATGGGGCTGTGGCTGGGCAAGGAACTGGTCTGGGTCCGGGGCTCAGCCTCACTGTCAAGATCACCCTTTGTGTCCTGGGGGCCTCCCCCGTGGGCGCCTCCTTCCCCCAGGAAAGCCCTTTGCAAACCAGCTTTGGATAAGAGTCTCCAGCTCCCACCGACGCTCTCTTCCTACAGTCGGTGACGCCCGGGCCAACGCAGAAGGTGTTCTGTGTCTTCTGGGAGCACAGTCAGGATGGATGTGGTCATTGGTCCACCACGGGCTGCAGGATGGCGGCCACCGGAGATGCCAGCACCACCTGCCAGTGCTCCCACCTCAGCAGCTTTGCCGTCCTCATGGCCCACAGCCACGTGCAGGTGAGATCCCTGAGAGAGGCCATGGAGACAAGGATGCTAGAGACTACAGGCAACCAGAAAGGAAAGGATGTGATGGGAGAGGTCAGAAGGGACCCAGGGAGATCAGCATCGAGGACCAAACCATCGTCCTTTCCTGGCCGGGTGACAGGGTTACTCCTTCTGGGGTGGGGGAGGCGGGGTAGGTGGTGGCACCAGGAATTGAGATCCTCCCAGGTGACAGCAGGCAGATCAAAATGAGAACTCTTTTAACAACATGGCCAGGCCTCATGGGAATCCAGACCAATTCAAACAGCACCCTCAAAACAGCGTGTTTCCTCCCACCATTTCAGCAAAGAATAAAATGTGGTGTACAAGTGTTCATGGTTACATTTCTGAAGAGATGAAAAATATTCGCATGGTTGAAGGAGTAACATTGAAAAGTCTCTTTCCCACCCATGGCCCCCAGTGATCAGGGTTCTTAGAAGAAATCTCAGTTTCTTCTGAGTACTTTTAGAGATATTTTATGTATAAACAAGCAAATGCATATAATGTGTAATTTTATTTTCACTCCAGGCATTGCCTACATATTCATTCTTAGGCATTTTTTCCATTTCAAATACTTATGAGATTCTGTATCAGTACACAAAGAACTTGACCATTCATCTTTAAATTACACAGCTTTCCATTCTGTGGATGTTCCATACTTTAGCAAATCTCCAACGACAAACATTTTTTGCAAGCTTCAGTTTCTGCAAAGTTGCAATAGCATTGCTGTGTCAGAGTAATAGTTCTAACTTTGAGATACATACATTTAATACACACATATAATATCACCACGTATCAGTAGCCACCCAACGGATTCCTTTACATTTTAAAGTTGGGTAACGATACTGTCATTCTTGGCTAATCACCCCACCCAACCATTCAAAGTGTTTCTTTTAAGTGTTTAGATTTGACTCTTCTTTCATTTTTGAAAATACGCCTTGAAATATACGTTCCAACATTTGTTCTCTTCATTGATTTGGTTTTCTTCATTGAAGACCAACTCTGCATGTTGTGGCTCTCATTTACCTCGCTCTCGTATTTCTTGTTCTTCTGATTTCCTTTTGCCTCTTTCTTTATATTAATTTAATTTGCCCATTTTTTTCATTCCTGTTCTATCTCTTAAACTGTACTTCAGTAGGGTCCATTCTTAATATGAGCTCTTCAAATTTTGTCTTCATTACTGCAGGGGTTTTTTTTCTTCCACTTCTTTATTGTGTTTTTCTAATGCACAACTCCACAAGATCTCTCTTCTCTGAGGGCTTGTATCTCTCCTTTCATTTCTTGCTTATAAAGGCAAGAGCTCCCTTACATGCTTTGATTCAGAGTAAATAATGTCACAACTTTTAGCTGCCCCATGTTAACAATTATTTGGTGAGTATTCCTTACTTAAATTTTTTACTCTCTTTCTCCTTTTTTGTGATATTTTGTATAGATTTTGTGTTTGTTCCATTTAATTTTTTTGTGATATTTTGTATAGATCTTGTGTTTGTTCCTTTTTATTTTTTTGTGATATGTTGTATAGATCCTTTCAATCACTTATGATTAAGGCAGATGGTGTTTCCTGGAGGAATTATTTCCAAGATATTTATGTAAAAACATGTTCAGGGTTTTGTGATTTTTATGTAACTTTTAAAAATTTATCTAGGGGTGCCTGGGTGGCTCAGTTGGTTAAGCGTCCAACTTCGACTCAGGTCGTGATCTCACGGTTCGTGAGTGCCAGCCCCGCATCAGGCTCTGTGCTGACAGCTCAGGGCCTGGAGTCTGCTTCGGATTCTGTGTCTCCCTCTCTCTCTGCCCCTCCCCCACTCATGCTCTGTCTCTCTCTGTCTCAGAAATAAATAAACATTAAAAAAAAATAAAAATTTATCTAAGCAAAATTAAATGTCAGCAGTAGGGTTTCCATGTACAAAACCTGTTTTCCTCCACAACCAGAGCCAAACTTCTTTAAACCAACTGGTGGATGGAAACTCCTGCCTACATCATTCCCACTATTGTAATCATGACACAGATTATTCTGGTTTCCTCCAATGTATACTTCTAGTCAATCTTCTCTGATTTTAGCTTCTCTTCCAATTATTCCCTAGTTTTAGAGAAAGTGGAAATGGTGGTTTTGGTTTTATTACATTTGTGGCATTTGAATTATTTCCAAGAACAGGTGTGTGTGTGTGTGTGTGTGTGTGTGTGTGTGTGTGTGCATGTACATGTGAGCACATGTGCACATGCAACCTTTGGGCCACCATTTTCAATACCAGAACAATTGACTTTTTCTTTCAAACAAGGATTACCTTTAAAACGTGATAAGTACTACAATTTGTAATGAATCCTTAGCAATGGGGAGAGATGGGAGGGGAGTGGGGGAAACAGATAATTGTCTGTGTTTTTGTGGTCTGTGTTATTTTTCCCAGCCCAAGAATATGATTATTTTCTAGCTGACCTGGTACAAATACTCAGGAAGGTGCTCTCGGGTCACTGGGATGGGTAGGACTGAAGCATCATTTCCAGGAGAGCAACCTGTAAAACTAATAAACATAGTGATACACAAATTTCAGCATCGAAATACAACCCTAGTAGGTTCAAAGGCTTGATGTCTTGAAGGAGGGTTATCCTATCACATAGGTACAGCTGCGTTTATACAAGCTTTATTTCTAGAATCACACACTCAAGTAACTCATTTTTTTAACTGATGTTATTGGAATACAATATATTTGCAATAGAAATCTGATTATAAGCATACACTGTGTAAGTTTTAACAGTTGTAAAAAACCCATGCTCTAAAGGTCACTGAGCTGGTAGGACTTTTCCGTAACCTCAGAAAGCCCCTCAGGAGTCTTTCAGTGCTCCCATCCCGAACCCCAGGAAACCACAGAACTCATTTTGTTGCTACAGTTTATTTTGACTGTCCTAGAGCCATTCAGTAGAATGGAATTGTTCTCTTTTGTTCCTGGCTCTTCGGCTCAACATTCTATGAGACTCTCTCATATTACTGAGTGTAAACATAATTCATTCCTTTTTATTGCTATATAGCATCCCAACATATTACTCTACCACAGATTGTTTTATACCACAAACTGTTCTCCAATTATTGGGCATTTGCATTTCTTCCAGTTTGGGCTATTATGAATAGAGCTGTTATGAAAATGCATAAACATTGGTCTTATGGACATTCGTTTTCATTTCTCTTGGTAAATACCCAGAAATGGAGTTGCTGAGTCCTATGGTAAGTGTGTGTTTAACATTAATGTATGTTCAACTTTATAAAAAACTCCCAAACTCCTTTCCAAAGTAGTTGTTACCTTTTACATTCTCACACAGGAGTGTATGAGAGTTCCAAAAGTTCCATTTTGCAACATTACTATCAGTGTGTTTAAGTTTTACCATTATAGTCTATGCTTTTAGAGAGGTGACTGTGATCTCATTCACGGGTCTGAGCAGGAGGATCCCATGCTGGCTGTGATCACCTACGTGGGGCTGGGCCTCTCTCTGCTGTGCCTCCTCCTGGCAGCCCTCACCTTCCTCCTGTGCAAAGCCATCCAGAACACCAGCACCTCGCTCCACCTGCAGCTCTCGATCTGCCTCTTCCTGGCCCACCTGCTCTTCCTCACGGCCATCGACCAGACCAAGATCAAGGTACTGACACTGTCACAGAGGACCCCCTGCCCTGAGCCACGGGACGCTCAGTTCGTGGAGCCCTGCTGCACTGATACCTTAACACAATATCGTTGGGTGACAGGGAGGCTGGAGGGGTAAATAGCCTATTTCACGTTGACTGATGAAGCAGAAGACAATCCTCTCTCAACAACTCGACCCTATATATATATATACGAGTTCTCCCCGCTGGCAAGGTATGGGAGGGGTCCTGGGGCCACCCTCCTCCCTGACAGTCCCTCCTGGTGACTCCTTCCTCCTCCCCCAGCTGCTGTGCGCCATCATCGCGGGGGCCTTACACTATCTCTACCTGGCCTCCTTCACCTGGATGCTGTTGGACGGTCTACACCTCTTCCTCACGGCACGCAACCTGACGGTGGTCAACTACTCCAGTGTGAGCAGGTTCATGAAGAGACTCATGCTCCCTGTGGGCTATGGAGTCCCGGCTCTAATCGTGGCCATTTCTGCTGCATCCAGACCTTCCCTTTATGGAACACCCACCAGGTAAGTGCAAATTCCCACTGCCCCTATCTTCTCCAGCACAACTGTGGCCATCATAGAACCAATAGCGATTTAATTTCCCCCGAACATGATAGGCAGAGGAAAGGTCAGTGCCCACTCCGAAGACATCTCTCTGATGGAATTTCGTGTTCCTTCAACTGTTTTTAAGTCCTTAAGATTTAATTATTTCAAATGTTCATTATGAAGTATTTAATCATTATATATTATACATTCTAGTGATTCTTTATCCACAAAGGCCAATGTTCTCTTGACTCACTTCTCATCTCTCTCTTAGATGCTGGCTCCACACAGACAAAGGATTTGTATGGACCTTCCTGGGCCCCATCTGCACCATCTTCTCCGTGAGTAACACATGACATCAGAGCATCCTGCCTGCCAAAGTGACGGTCATTCAAAGACCAGGTGTACCAGGAGGGTTACAGACAGCGGGAGCAATCATTCCAGTTGGCCCAGGACTGATGAGAGACCCCCCCCCCCAGGATGCAGGAATTTCCATTGCAACAACAGGACTAACATGTTTCCTGAGACCTGGGACTTTCAGTGCTAAAATTTGGAGTTTCCATGCGAACTGCATCGAAGTGCTCGCCAAAGTTACAGGACAAACACATGCCTGAGTTACAGGGTGGTTGGTCTAGTCTTCTAGGACTTCTACAAAAGGCAAAAGCTTCTTACCTGCCGGGTTAGGTGTTGGATGAGCTAGGAGGATGCTTACCAGATGTGGAGTGAATTTAATACACCTGTGGGCCTTCTGCAGATTAATCTGGCCTTCTTTCTGATGACCTTCTGGATAGTGAAAAACAAGCTCTCCTCCCTCAACAGAGATGTGTCCACCCTCCAGAACACCAGGTGAGGAGGAGTCAGAGGAATGTCCCCCATCCAGAGCATTATCCTCAGAGCTCCAAGGATCTGATGTCCAGAGAGAATGGACTTTGCCCTGATACACAGGGATTGCTTCCATGCCTTACATAGCAGGTCCTGAGAACATTTCTATCCTCACAACACACTCAAAACATCACATAACAGTTCCCAGAACCCAGCGCACCCTTTCATGGTCGTGCCTTCATGCGTTTTAGGCCCCCTGCCTTCCCCTTCTCTTGCCCCACGTGAACGCAGGTTCATCAACCGCATGTCACTTCGTCTAAGAGTTTGGGAATGTCCTTTCCTTTCCTCAACTTTGCACAGAATCAGTGGCCTCTATTCTGGGCAAAGCACATTCTGGGTCAGGTCATGGAGAAGGTGGGGACAGGAACAGCCCTGGATGGGATCTGGGCAGAAGTACCTCACTTTGCAAATGTTACAAGTCATCATTTGTTTTTGTCTTGCCACCAGACTCTAAGGGCTGTGGAAACAGAAGTCTTGTCTTGGTTGTTCTGAATGCCCAAGCCCCAGCCTAGGGCCAGGGGCACAGAATGTTTTCGACGATGTCAGCTGAACAAAATTAGGGGTCTTCCTGAAACATCGTGACCTTTTTGAAACTCACATTCTGGAGTGTCACTACCATCCCTAGTCCCAGTCAAACTGCCGTCCCTGACCCAAACACCATTTCTTTTTATGGAATCATTGACGATAAAGATCCAAGTTGATCGCTACTCAGTAGGAAGCATCCGTGGAGTGGACTTGAAAACAGGTGGGGAGGGGAGGGGGCTGTTGCTCCCGGTGCATCACGAGCCTCCTCTCTCCTCCTACCCAGGATGCTGACATTCAAAGCGACGGCTCAGCTCCTCATCCTGGGCTGCACTTGGTGTCTGGGCGTCCTGCAGGTGGGGCCAGCTGCCCGCGTCATGGCTTACCTCTTCACCATCATCAACAGCCTGCAGGGAGCGTTCATCTTCCTGGTGTACTGCCTCCTCAGCCAGCAGGTACCATGGTCCGGCCCCCATCCAGGACTCTTCCTGTCCCCGCCCCGCCCAGTGAGCTGACCCAGAGCGTGCTTCGCCCCTGCAGGTCCGGGAGCAGTACGGGAAATGGTTCAGAGGGGTCAGGAAAGCCAAAGCCGAGCCTGAGAATTACACGCTCTCAAGCGGGACCGTGTCTGATGCCTCCAAGCACAGTGCGGTAAGATTATGCAGTGTTCCCAGAGCACTTCCCTAGCCGATCCACTTGGGCGTCTCCTGCCTGCCTCACTGGACAACCTGGGCAGATAGCAGGGGATGCCCTAGGAAGGCTCATGCCTGGACTCCCTTGAAGGCACTTCCCTGTCTTGAAATGAGCTCTTCCTATACTCTCACTCGCTGAGCTTCTATGTTCACAGTGACCCTTGCACACAACTGTCCTCTTTCTCCACATTTGTGGAGCACCCACTTTGTGCAAAATGTTGCATAGGGTTTCTAATCGTGCTTGGTGAGAAGATACAAATGTAGATACTTATAAGCAGAGAAGGAAGCTTGGTCAGCTAACTAATCAGAAATGAATGGTGTGGAGCAGATCGTTAATGCTCAAAGTGCACAGAGCCATGCACATCTTTTCTCCCAGGTCATTCCAGAGAGACTCACGGGCTTTATATAAATTATGCAAGGTCTTCAGCCTCCTCTACTTTCTCCCAACTTCATTCCCCACCCCCATCCTCACCCTGCCTGGCAAGTCGTCTACACATCTCTCCCCAACTTGCCTGTCCTCCCTCTAAAACTGTTCCTTCCCAAATGGTCTAGTCATCAAAATCTCATCCTTCAAACTCTTTCCTCCTCCCAGCAGATGTGCGTGCTGACTTCTTCATAGAGAAAACACAAGTCAGCAGGAAGAAACAAGGTTACTTTTGCACTCTCAAAAACACCAGCCATTTGGCATCTAGTTCACTGTGTTCTCATTCCCTCTTGTGACCGCACATAGACAAAATATGCCTCCTAGTTTTGAAGGCTAATCCCTCCACCTGTACTTTGGTTCCTGACCCTCTCGACTTCCCAGTGACTTAACATTACGGTTCACACATTTTATCTCTGGTATATTGGTTCTCATGTTCTCAACAGCTGCATTGTAACACATTACATGTCTCACTTACTCTGATCTATTTTAATTTTTTTTTATTTTATATATATATATATAGAGAGAGAGAGAGAGAGAGTGTGTGTGTGTGTGTGTGTGTGTGTGAGTGGGGGAGAGGGGCAGAGGGAGAGAATCTTAAGCAGACTCCACGCTCAGTGTGGAGCCCGACTCAGGGCTCGATCCCATGACCATGGGATCATGACCTGATTCAGAAATCAAGAGTCGGATGCTCAACCAGCTGAGCCACCAAGCCGCCCCAAGAAGTACTAATGTTTTATTTATGCTTCCTTCTTCTTCTTCCTCTCGATGTTCGAACCTGGATTTTGCCTCCATCATTGCACCAAAAGACCTCTGTCTTAGGCCACCAACGGTCTCTACTTACGAATATCTTTTGGTCCTCTTAGCGGTCTTAGCAGCATTTGGAACCCTTGGTGTGCTGGATGCTGTGATGGCTTCCTCCATGTCACAATACTCCTCTCGGTCTCTGGCTTCCACGTGTCCACACTCCCTGGAATATCGCTATCTTTCTGCATGAGCTTGCTCCATCTCCTTTGTATTTCAACCACTCTACCGGGCTGGGTCCTAAGAACACTTCTGTTCTCATAGTTTGGCACAAGATTTTAAGACATTTATACATAAATGTATATATATTAGCATTTAGCAAAGTTATTGGGTACATTTCAAAGTGTAGATCATGAGTGGCTTTGTAAAGGAGGGGAAACGCACATCCACATGTGCCTAGGTATTGGAGGAGGCAGCCATGGGAGGTAGGGGAGGTTTTCCCTACGTTGCTGTATATATACGTTGATAACATTATTTTAAAAAAGAGAATATCCACATACTTGTGATTTGAAAAAGAAAAAGAAAATTCAAAGTTGCCATAAAGCATAAAGAAAGACATTCACATGATGTATATAACTCTCTCATTCTCACTTTAAAGTGCTCACATCTAGGGGTTCCTGGGTGGCTCAGTTTGTTGAGCACCCAACTCTTGATTTCAGCTCAGGTTATGATCTCACAGTCGCGGGATCAAACCCCACCGAAGGCTCCACACTGAAAGTGATGTCTGCTTGGGATTCTCTCTCTCCCTCCGGGTGGTCAGTTGAGTGTTTGACTCTTGATTTCAGCTCAGGACATGAACCCAGGGTCGTGGGATCGAACCCTGAGATGGGCTCTTTCTTCGCTGGAGCTTGCTTGGGATTCTCTCTTTGCCCCTCCCCCACTCGTGCTGTCATGCTCTCTCTCTCTCAAAACAAAAACAAAAACAAAAAAACCCTACAAAACAAAGTCCCAAGCAGAAATCCCAGATTGACCTTCTCCCACACTCTTAGGGTGTTTACAGCTAGGAAATTCAGTTTGTACCGACCTGAGTTTAAATGCTGGCTCAGCTATTTGCTGGTTTTTTCACTTTAGACAACTGTTTTATAGCATACATCTTAGCTTCCTCATTTCAAAACCCTCTCACTATCCTCCCTGACTCTTTCTGGCACTGCTCCAGATTTTCCCCATCAGGCTCCTCCAGAAGCCCACCCCTCCCACTCCCCCCCCACCCCCCCCCCCCCCCCCCCGCCATCCCCTCCATCGGGTTCGCATTCCCCCATCAGGACCCCTGCACCAGAGACTGCCGCTATGGGCGATCCCTTTGGCCCACCACAGTCTCTCCCATTGTCTGACTGTCCCCAATTCCTTTTCAGGCTCTCCATTCTTCCAACTCCTCGCATCCCCCACGTTCGGAACGCCTACTTCCCAGCTTCACAGAATCCCCAGTGCCCAAGCCTTGAGTTCCTGATCATGTTTCTGGATTGCTGGCCCCCCAACACTGACTTCAAGTCCATTTACTGCAGATTCAAAGTCTCGGATTGAGGAGACAAGAGTTTCTGGTGTCCAGGCTCCTCTAGGCACAAACTTCCTGTTTCCAGATTCTGCGGATTCCAACTTCCAGGAATCGGCCACAAAGAGCTGAGTCCAGCTAAGGTCCTCTTCATCCAGTGGACCACAGTCTTCTCTGTTCTTAAAAGTCTCTGAAGTAGGGACCTCAAGGGAAAAGATGGCCTCAGCGTGTTCACTGTGGCATTGGAAGACGGGAAAACACAAACCACTCAAATAAACCATCAATAAGAAGAGGCAAGATGCTGGGGCACCGGGTGGCTCAGTTGGTTGAGCCTCCAACTCTTGATTTGGGCTCAGGTCATGATCCCAGGGTCAGTGCAGAGCCTACTAAAGATATTCTCTCTCCCTCTGCCCCTCTCCCCTGCTCTCTCTCCCTCTCTCCCTCTCTGAAAATAAAATAAAATAAAACAAAATAAAATACATGGCAAGATGAAAAATTATTTCAGTTTTAAGGAATGCCAGTCCACAGACACAAAGACCAAATCACTGGTACCTATGTTGACACAGAAAAATCTCCACATACGATAAAAAGTGAGTCAAGTTGTTGGGTGTCTGTAGTACAATGCTATATAACTTTAAAAGCTTGAGTGTACTAACATTTGAATGTTTACATGGATAGAGTCTTGTTTAACTCTCATAATTAAGTCATAGATTCTATGTTTGGCAGAACAAATTATAATTCAGTAATAGTAGAGAAAACCTATTTAAGGGAGGTCAGGTCAGGTGAGGATCAGTCAGATCTCTCTTGTGCTTTGTGGTGTCGTATTTTTACAACAAAACAGTATTCATGTTCTTACTTGTTATCAAAAGTAAATTTTTTAATGTTTTAAATGAGATGCCCACTCCAGGTAAAGGCAAGAATACAGTTGCTGAAAAGCAAAGCATAAGGCATGACATATCCCAACCCTAATTCTTAACTAGTGTTTTGCCCACAATGCTTGAAATTCCTTTTGTCTACAGAACGTCTGGTATCTTTTGTTAAACTGCAGATTCTGATTGAGGAATCGTTGGACTTTCTCCTTTGCTTAGGAAGCAGGACTTATGGATCAATCACACGGTCCCCATGTTAACTACTGATTCCAAAATGATATGCTTTACCTTTTTTTTAAGGAGGCTTCACACCCAATGTGGGGTTTGAACTCACGACCCTGAGATCAAGAGTTGCATGTTCTACCGAGCCAGCCAGGTGCCCCCGTTTCAAACTACTTTGAAACTCAATAGCTGAACCGGCTCACAATTCTTTATGCTATCTCCAAGTTCAACCCAACGGAGCGGAAAGAAAGAGTGTATAATTGTCTGCCAAGAAAGCTTCAGAGAATTCACTGGAAAATACTGAGTTCACTAACATGCTGAAAGCAAGGGCAACATTCAAAATGCAATGGTTTTTCTACCAAAGGAAAAATAAAATTTAAAATACAAAGAGCTGAGGGGCGCTTGGCGGCTCAGTCAGTTAAGGGTCCGACTTCGGCTCAGCTCATGATCTCGCAGTTTGTGAATTTGAGCCCCGCGCAGGATGGAGAGCTCGGCGCCTGGAGCCTACTTCAGATTCTGTCTCTCTCTCTCTCTGCCCCTCCCCTGCTCATGCGCTCTCTCTCTCTCTCTCTCTCTCTCTCTCTCTCTCTCTCTCAAAAATAAACATTAAGAAAAAATTTTAATAAAAAAAAAATAAAAATACAAAGAGCTGTTTAAATTTAAAAATAATGGGCGCCTGAGTGGCTCAGTCGGTTGAGCATCCAACTTCAGCTCAGGTCATGATCTCATGGTTCATGGGTTCAAGCCCCGTGATAGGTTCTGTGCTGACAGCTCGGAGCCTGGAACCTATTTCAGATTCTGTGTCTCCCTCTCTCTGCCCCTCCCCCTGCTCGCACTCTCTCTGTCTCTCTGTCTCTCTGTCTGTCTCTCTCTCAAAATAAACAAACATCTAAATAAATAAATAAATAAATAAATAAATAAATAAAATTTAAAAATAAAACCTTAACAGGAGCTCCCGGGTGGCTTAGTCGGTTAAGCGTCTGACTCTTGATTTTGGCTCAGGTCATGGTCTCGCATTTCATGAGTTCAAGCCCCACATCGGGCTCTGTGCTGACAGTGCAGAGCCTGCTTGGGATTCTCTCTCTCTCTCTCTCTCTCTCTCTCTTTCTCTCTCTCTCTCTCAATCTCTCTCTCTCCTTCTGTCTCTGCCCCTCCCCACCTTGCTCTCTCTGTCTCTCTCAAAATGAATAAATAAACTTAAAATTAAAAAAATAAAATAAAACCTCAACAGCACCTAAGAACAATCCCATAAGAAATGCATGAAGTTCTCAAGGAGAAAACTGTAAGGTGTAACTGGAAGAAATCATAACCTACACAAAGAGAGAGAGTTGTGTTAGTAGTGATGGAAAAGTCTTAATACTGTAAAAAAGTTACTACCTCCAAGTTCATCTACACAGTCAATGCAACAGCAGTCAAAATCCCAAGACATTTTCACGGACTTTAGTAAACTGGCTATAAAGTGTATTTAGAAGAAAAAATGTGACAGAAAAGATAGGCCACTTACAAAGAAGAATAAGCAATTAGGTGCTCACAATGGGCCATTTCTTGCTCTTTGCTTTTTCTTGACTGAACTTTAATCAGGCTTCTCTCTTTCCTACAGGCCCCTGAATTCTGCTTACCCTCAAGCCTGAGCAAGTACCCAAAAAGTGGAACATACCCTTGCCATCAGCCTCTCCTGGAAATTGGCTGACCACAGCAAGACCCTCTTTTTGCCACAACACACTGATAATTTCCTCTTATTTGTCCAGCTTCCCCTCCAAAGACTCTGCTTATCTCTACCTGCTTCTTCCTTTACCCTATAAAATAAAAATATTTTTCCATATGATTTTGAGATACTCATGGATTTCTGAGAATCTTCTCCCTACAACAATAGTCCTTCTAAGTAAAGTCTCTCCTTATTCAAGCCCAGATTTAAAGTTATTTGAAAGAAAACACAGGGATTTGTGTCATAACATCTATAAAAACAAAACCATGGCAGTTTTTAACATGTGGTATTGTTCCAGGAATAGAAAATGAGTCAATGAAAAAAAAAACGTAAAGAATACATCATCTACAGCAATGTGACATTCCATAGAAATAGCATTTCAATTCAACGTTTGAAACACTGAATGTGAAGTCAGGGAAGTCACAAATTCTGTCAATAAATGGTGTCAGGACGACAGGCTATCCACTTAGGAATGAACAAATTCCAGGCACATCAAAATCTACCAAGATTATTAAAATATTGGAAAATGAAGGACAACATCCCAGGCAAGATTAAAGCAAAACTCATACAGTAAATAATTGAAAACCTGGACCAAAACGAAATTATAAGTTTATGGTGACACCACTCTCAATTTCTTCTTTATTGCAATTGTAATAGGATTGGCATTTACACTGTTTGTTATCAGTGTGAATGTGGACACACAGAATCATCAAGTGATGCTGGTGTTCCAGGGTACCCCCGTCCATGGTGGCCCAAAACCATACGGCAAACAGAGTGCACATCTTCCTGGACCCATTACACAGTGGTCAACTGTTTGCCTGGTGGCACCCTCAGTATCTGTCCCATCTGCCAACTTAGCTACAGATTCCCATTTCTGGGAGCAGTCCTGAGCTATGCCAGTCTATTAGTAGTCAGATTCCAGTTTGGAAGGAGCTGCCGGATTGTATCTGGTTAATAACACACATGCTCTTCAGGTTCCTGGGGTTCCTGTTAAGGATGAGAGAAGGGTTGAATTAACAGAGACTACTTCCAGGGACACCTGACTAGCTCAGTCTGTGAAGTACATGACTCTTGATCTTGGGGTGGTGAGGCCAAGCCCCACGTTAGATGTAGAGATCACTTAAAAAAATAATTTTTAAAAAAAGAAGGAATACAACTGTGATTGATAAGCATATGTTAATTAAAATCTGCATTTGACGGGCACGTGGGCAGCTCAGTCGCTTAAGTGTCCAACTCTTGATTTCAGTTCAGGTCTTGATCTCATGACTGTGGGCATATCAAACCCTGCACTGGGCTCTGTGCTGGACTTAAAGCCTACTTAAAAGAAAAAAAAAAAAAAAAATATATATATATATATATATATACACACATATATATACATATATATGCGCATTTGCTTTTTTTCTTTTTTAAATTTATTTAAATTTTAGTGAATGTTAGTGCAATGTTGTTCAGGAGTAGAATTCAGTGATTCATCACTTACAACACCCAGGGCTCATCACAAGTGACCTCCTTAATACCTACCACCCATCTAGCTCATCTCCCACACACCTTGTTCCATCAACCCTCAGTTTGTTCTAAACAATCTGCATTTGAAAGGAGAAACTTGGCCTTATTTTCTGTGTTAAAACCCCATCCAATGCTACTGGGTTTGTTGTTCTTTATTCTTGTATCCCTGTGAAAATGGATGATCTTGCTTTGAGAAAATATTTATATCTTGAGTTTTCAAACTAGGAAGTTTCAGTATTCCCTTTATTGACAAGAAAAACCTTAAAAGTCTAAAATTGTTGGTAGTTTTGCTTCCAATTTAACTGCCCCTCAAATTCAAGTGAATATTTTCTCTTCTTCCTTTACCCTTCTCCAGAAATAAAGCAGGTGACAAGGTTTTCAGGGGGGAAAAAGATTATGTTGATAAGTCACCATATTCAGAGTCTGAACTCATTTTATATAATAAAAACGTTTGCATTATTTTACAAAAGATATCTAGATGGAGTACATACAAACATACACACAATATATTCTTAATGCCTTAAAGTCAATAAGAAAAATACAATAACTAAAATAGAGTGTGCAAAAGATAGGAGTATATAATTCACAGAAAGCACCATGAAAATACAAAGATGTTAAAACTGTAAAAACACTGTTAATGAAGATACAAATTCATATGACATTAAGATAAACTGTTTACCCAACAAAGCAGGGGGATGAAAACATTTGATAATGTATATTTTCAGGATTCCTACCAATGAACAAATAAAGATGTGGCATACACACACACACACACACACACACACACACACACACACAATGGAATATTACTCGGCCATCAGAAAAACTGAAATCTTGTCATTTGCAACAACATGGATGGAGCTAGAATGTGTTATGCTAAGCAAGATAAGTCAAATAGAGAAAGATAAACACCATATGATTTCATTTATATGTGGAATTTAAGAAATAAAACAGGGGCGCCTGGTGGCTCAGTCGGTTGGGCAGCCAACTTTGACTCAGGTCATGATCTCACAGCTTGTGAGTTCGAGCCCCATGTCGGGCTCTGTGCTGACAGCCCAGAGCCCGGATCCTGCTTCAGATTCTGTGCCTCCCTGTCTCTCTGCCCCTCCCCTGCTCACGCTCTGTCTGTCTCTCAAATAAACATTTTTTTAAAACTTTTTAAAAGAAACAAAATAGATGAATATATGGAGGGGGAGAAGAGAGGGAAACAAACCACAAAAGATTCTTAACGATAAAGCACAAACTGAGGGCTGATGGATGGGGGTGAGTGAGGAGTGAGCTAAATGGTTGACAGGTACTAAGGAGGGCACTTGTTGTGATGAGTACTGAGTGTTATATGTAAGTGATGAATCACTGAATTCTACTCCTGAAACCACTGCACTGTATGTTGGCCAATTAAAATTTAAATAAAAATTTTTTAAAGATTCCAGGACGTCTGCAAACCCTAAGCCTCCTAATGGTTAAGTAGAAACAGAATTGTAAAATTGAAGTGTCCTTTACAGATCGCCCAGACTGGCCATGTCCTTCTATCAATGAAAGAAACTGTGTATCCTTCAGAGAGACTGGCTTATATTCTTGATGTCTTTGACTTTTCCCCTATCCACAAGTGTATAATGGACATGATTTTAAGTTCCTGTGACTTTCTTCTGTTAATTTCCTTCTAAATGAGCAGAGAGGTCATGTAAGCCACCAATCAGCAAATTTTTCATGTTAAAAATGAAAAATAAAAAAAAAAAGATATGACAGGGGTAAGTTTGATTGCATGTGGAAAGTTGATCCTCTCCTATAGCACCTGGGTAATTTGATACAGTCTCATTGAATAGAAGACTTGTAAAATTTATTACAATGTAAAATAGATATGCTCTGGCAACCCAGTGTGTAAACCACCCAATAGCTCGCTAAAGAAATTTATAAAAGTTCTCCTTCAGGGATTTTTGAGACACTCACGGCAGCATTATTGTAGCAATGGGAAAGGAGAGGCCATCTACATGTGCATTAAAAAAGGAGAAAGGCAAAATATAATGTATTTTGTAATCTGTATATTTGGAACAGTGGCCAAAAAGAAAGGCGTGGATCTTTATTCAGTGACATCCAAAAACTCTCCCAAAACATCACTGACTGAAGAATAAGTTGAGAGCAAGGTACATGGTAGGAAAAACTTTATGTTAAAACAAAACACAGTTGGGGTGGCCGGGTGGCTCAGGTGGTTAAGCATCCAACTTCAGCTCAGGTCACGATCTCACTGCTCTTGGGTTCGAGCCCCACGTCAGGCTCTGCTCTGGCAACTTGGATTTCCACCCTCACTTGCCAGCAAATCTTCCCTTGACTCCTCGCATGATATCAGAGAAGTCTGCCCAAACAGAAGATTTTAATAAAATCCAGTTTCAAAACATACCACAAATATCAAGGATACCATTTTAAAAATCACTGTCCTCCCAAGAACCAGGAACACCTCAACTCGAGATGACACAGAGGTTAGAATTATCTGACAAATATTTTAAAGCAACCGTCATAAAAAATGCTCTAATGAGCAATTACAAACTTTTCTGAAACAAATGAAAAACTAGAAAGTCTTAGCAAAGAAACAGAGAACTTTGATGAAGAAACAGATGATATATACCCCACATCTGTCCGAATGGCTAAAATTAACATCTCAGGAAACAACAGATGTTGGCGAGGATGCAGAGAAAGAGGATCTCTTTTGCATTGTTGGTGGGAATGCAAGCTGGTGCAGCCACTCTGGAAAACAGTATGGAGGTTCCTCAAAAAGTTAAAAATAGAACTACCCTATGGCTCAGCAATTACACTACTAGGTATTTATCCAAGGGATACAGGCGTGCTATTTCAAAGGGGCACATGCACCCCCATGTTTATAGCAGCACTATCGACAATAGCCAAGGTATGGAAGGAGCCCAAATGGCCATCGATGTGGACATATGTGTGTGTGTGTGTGTGTGTGTGTGTGTGTGTGTATGTACAATGGAATACTACAGAGCACAAACTAAGGGTTTCTGGAGAGGTGTTGGGTGGGAGGTGATGGGCATTAAGGAAGGCACTTGTTGGGATGAGCACTGGGTGTCCATACATAAGAGATGAATCCCTGGGTTCTACTCCTGAAGCCAAAACTACACTGCATGTTCACTAACTTGAATTTAAATTTTTAAAAAATGAAATGACAGCACTATCCATCAAACAGGGGAAAAAAAGAAACATGATATAAGGATAACAGAAACTTGAGGCCTGAAAAATACAAAACCTGAAATAAAAACTCTACTGGATGGGCTTACTAGCAGGATAGAGACAGAAGAAAGGGGGGGAAAAAATCAGTGAACTGAAGACAAAACAATATGATTTACCCAATCTGAACAAAACAGACAAAATAAACTACAAAACAATTAGCAGGGTCTCAGGGACCTATGGGACTAAAAAAAAAAAAAAAAAAAAAAAAAAAAAGAAAAAAAAAAAAAGTTTAAGATATCTGTCACTAAATTCCAGAGGGAGATAGAGAATACGGAACTGAAAAATTATTCAGAGGGGGAAAAAATGGCTAAAATTTCTCAAATTTTGAAAAGACAAGAACATATAAATTCAAGAAGCTGAGGAAACTCCATGGGGTGTCTGGTGGCTCAATCAGTTAGGCGTCCGACTCTCAATCTCTGCTCAGGTCATGATCTCACAGTTTGTGAGTTCGAGCCCTGCATCGGGCCTCTGTGCTGAGGTGCGGAGCCTGCTTGCCATTCTGTCTCTCCCTCTCTCTGCCCCTCCCCTGTTTTTGCTCTGTCTCTCAAAATAAAGAAATAAACTTAAAAAAAAGAAGAAGAAGCTGAGGAAACTCCAAACAGTATCAACTCAAACAAATTAGGGACAAGATACATCACAATCAAATTTTTGATAACTAAAGGCAAAGAAAAAAATCCTTGAAAGCAATGAGAGATAATGATACTTCATCCCTAAGGGAACAAACATTTCAGATATCTGCTCATTTCTTATCAGAAATCATGGGTGCCAATGGAACGTAATACAACATCTTTCAGGTATCGAGAGAAAAGATTAGAGTCAGTCCAGAATCTTATATCCATTAAAAAAAAAAATCCTTCAGAAGTTAGGGAGAAACCAGGATATCTTTTCTTCATTAAAATTTATTTTTTCCTAGATATTAAATAACACACAGTTTTGTGGATTGAATCATATCCCCCAAAATTCACAGGTTGAAGCCCTAAACACCGCCACCCACCCCCCCCCACCCCCACCCCCACCCCCACACACGTGAGACTGTATTTACGGACAGGACTTTTTAGGAGTAATTAAGGTTAAATGTGGTTATAAGGGTGGGGCTCTAAAAGTGTCCTTGTAAGAAAAGGAAGAAACACCAGTGATCTCTCTCTCCCTCTCCTTCTCCCTCTCCCTCTCTCTTTTTCTCTGTCTCTGTCTCTGTCTCTCTCTCTCTCTCACCCTCTCCCTCTCCCTCTCCACACACAAGGAAAGCTCACATGCAGACACAAGGAGTAGGTGGCCATCCACAAGCCAAGAGAGAGCTCTCACCAGGAGCCAACCCTCCCGGCACCTTCATCTTGGAATCCAGCCTCCAGAACTGAGAAGATAAATTTCTGTGGTTTGAGCCACCCAGTTGATACTCTGTTATTACTGCAGGGCGAGCAGACTAATCATACACGTGGCCAGGTAGAAAACAAAGGAGATTTAAACAATGCAAACAAAGAATCTCACTATAGTTCCACCACACAGACGAGTGGAACATTTGGGGACGTTTTTCTCATCTTTTGAAACCTATCAGGAGTATTTTCCTTTGCCAATACATATGAGTCTAAGGCTGCGTTGAGTATTGCTGAAGAATAAAAACACCTTAGTTCTAGACCAGACATGGATTACACAGGATCACATCTTCCTGTATCACAAACATTTAAAAACCACTTTCATGGAAGCTTTCAGTACAAATACCAGTAATGCTATGCAAATATTTAAAAAATAGAAGTGGAGTTTATGGGAAGTTAATCACAGGACAGACTAGGGGGAAAGAAAGGATCCAGACAAGCAGTTTCCTAAGTCAGCTCCTGTGGGCCCAAGTCAGACTTAAAATAGGAAGCCTTTGTAACACGCACAGACCAAGAGCAGAGGTCCACACCATGAGGTACAGATATCGACTGCTGCCAGGTAGGTAGAATTGTAACAATAGTGACAGATAACTAAAGCTATCTGGGAACTCTCTAACCAGTTAGAGAATATTCTGTGTTCCTGAGACTCTGGTTTTTTTCCCACTTTCTCTACCAAAGACGAAGGGGAGATGTTGAGAAGGATATAAACTCACTTGTATTAAGTCTCAAAGGAGATAATCAGTGAAACTTATTCCCAGGGCCAATCCAACAAAGATTTCTCCTTTTACTACCTATATCAGTCCAGTTTCTCCAGAAAAACAGAGCCAATACAATGTGTGTGTGTGTGTGTGTGTGTGTGAAAGAGAGAGACAGAGTGAGAAAGAGAGAGAGAGAGAAAGAGGGAGAGATTCATTCATTTTAAGGAGTTGGTTCATGAGATTGTGGAGGTTGGGAAGCTGAAATTCTGCAGGGCAGGCCAGCAGGCTGGAAACCCAGGGGAGATTTGATGTTCTATCTCAAGTCCAAAGTCAGTCTGGAGGCAGAATTCCCTCTTCCTCGAAAGAGGTCAGACTTCTTTTGTTTTTCCTAGGGACTTCAACTGATTGGATGAGGCCCACCCAGATTATGGAAGATAATCTGTTTTACTCAGAGTCTACTGATTTAACTGTTTCTCTCATCTGAAAAAAACACCTGCCCAGAGATATCTAGACTAATGTTTGACCATATATCTGGGTGCTGTGGCCCAGCCAAATTTGTTACATGAAATTAACCATCATGTTAATTTTTTTTACAAGACTATACTATTTTTTTTTACAAGACTATATAGCAAATTCTCTAAAAACTCTAATGAGCTAAGAAAAATATCCTTTAGCCCATAGGCTTTGTGTGGGTCACAGCATGGTTTAAAGGACAATAACAGTGCATAATAGCAAAGTCAACTTAATTCTGATTAGTCTTTCTTTCCCTCAATGCTTAGTATGATACCTGTTACATAGTAAGTTAAGCGTTCCTTACGTATTGTCTTTATTGCTTGTAATTTTGTTTCCTGGTTGTCATGAAAATAGCCACATCTCGAGATGTCTGGGTGGCTCAGTTGAGCGTCCGACTTCAGCTCAGGACATGATCTTGTGGTTCATGGGTACAAGCTCCGTGTCAGGCTCTGTGCTGACAGCTCAGAGCCTAGAGCCTGCTTCGGATTCTGTGTCTCCCTCTCTTTCTCTCTACCCCTCCCCTGCTCACACTCTGTCTCTCTCTATCTCTCTCTCTCTCAATAAACTGAATAAACTCTCAAAAAATGAATAAACTTTAAAAATTTTGAAAATAGCCACATTTCTTATCATCTGATTTGTGGAACAGGATTTTAATGCTGGGCACTTTCTAGGAAAATCCTATAAAGGCACACAGATATGAAAAGATTTTCATAGGGTTCATTGCCTCCCACAAATGGAAGGAGAGACTCTAACAGGTGGCCCAGTGATTGCCTGTAGAGTAGATTCCTTCGCGTCTGCAATGGTGTGTATACCACAGAGCCTGTCCAGTGACCCATCGCTCAGGACAAGACTGGGGGATAAAGGGAAAGGCTGTGCCCTCAGTGCGCCACAGGAGGGCCAGGAGCTCGCATGCAAGGAACCACAGAAGTCATGGGTGCTGCACCTGGATAGGCCACTTAACCAGGAGACGGTGGCTCTACCTGACAATGCCCTTAGTTGTCACTCCTCACCTGTCATCAGCTCCCCCCACTCTCTTGACTCCAGGGCTCCCTGCCCTGCTGATACTGCTGTGAGCTAGGGCTCAGACTTGGGGCTGTCTGACGCCCAAACCCACGTTCTTCTCGTGTGCCCCAAAACATGTATGTCAAAGAGGGGACAGTGACCCTGGGAGAGAAATCCTCAGGGTAGATTTCTGCCATTGCCAGAGAACTAAGAACCTGGCCACTGTGAGGACTTTGTGCTTCAAGATTCACTCCCTCCACCGGGAAAGGTTGGAATTTCTACCTTGTGTCCCTGACGTCACCTGTGTATATTCTGTCCCCTCACCTATAGCACTGAGGCTCCGTGAGGATGTGTCTGTTAGTGACTGACTCCTCTGGGAGTCAAGGGATGTGAAGGGCAAAAACTGAGTCCTCAGTTCCACGAAAGGTCCGAGAGCCCTGTGGCTGCTGCTGGAAAGCTGTGGGCCGCAGGACCAGACCCACCTCCCCAGGAGGCAATGACCATGCCACCAGGAACTAACACCAGAGCTCCACACTCCTCTTTTTGTCTTCTCACTGGTTTTTTTCTGCTTCAGGACTCTTGCTGCTGCTGCTGCTGCTGCTGTTAATATTCAGAGCTGCTTCCCAGAACACTAGAGGTGAGTCCGCCCAGATTTAGTGACATAAGCTAAGTATGCACATGCTGGGGTCTGGATCCTGTCACCGACAAAGGGGAAAGGAGGTTTATTCTCCAAGCGAGGCTCCAAGATGGCCTTCTGGGGATAAGAGAAGCTGTTTCTTCCTCCCTTAATGTCCAGCCGTCTGTCTTTTCCTCTTCCAAAGGCAGCCATCCCTCCACAGCCCTCCCCTGCTCGACTCAGGGACTCTTAGCTGGCAGCTGCTGGCTTCAACCATTCCTTGAGCCTTCCGACTGTGGTCCTCATTGCTAGGGCCCCCACACCTGTGCTCACTGGTGCCCTCCGAACTCTCCACCGGTCGATGCCTCCGTGATTCGGGTACTCGTCTGGGGAGAGCTTCACCAGCCCCTTGCAGAGTTGTGATGGTACAGGGACTTGGGTGGCAGAGGGGCTTGGAGATATGGGGGGAGGTGGTGACATGTCCCGAGCCCTCGGCCCTAAGAATAGCACCCAGCCCTTCATCCAGGAAAAGAGAGGTGACAGGGCAGGGGGAGTATGAGGGAAGTGGACCATCAGGTTTTCGTGATCGATGGGTAGAGTGTTGAGAGCTCACACAGCAGAGCTGGGCTACCCGGCTTCAAAGTCTAATTCACCCTGACTACACCTGACACGCAAGAAGTTATTTCCCCTCTCTATGCCTCAGGGTGCTTGTCTGTAAATTGGGGATCATCGTTGTACCTACCCCACATGGTTAGAGTGAGATTTAAAATTCACCTGCGTAAAGAACAGCTAAAGACGAGTATGGAGCAAATTGTCAACAAATGTCAGTTATTATCACTGTTGCTGTTGCCATTATTATTTTCAAAGAAGAAAGAAAGGGGAGAAATAGTGGAAGCTCAGGCTGTCTTTCTGGAGTGAGCTCACCGGGAACTCTCGGCCCCTCACGGTCATGGTCTCCTTCCTCAGTGTTCACAGCCGACCTATGAGGCAAGCGGAGTTGAAGGTGGGGGCTTTTTCACACCTTCACCCATTTTGCCCACCCCACCCCACCCCCCCCCCACCTTGGCAATCACTGATCTGTTCTCTGTATCTCTGAGTTCAGGGTTTTTTTTTTATTCCACCAAAAAGTGAGATCATACAATATTTTTCTCTTTCTGTCTATTTCACTTAGCATAATGCCCTTAAGGCCCATCCCTGCCGTCACAAATGACAGGATCTCTTCTCTCTTATGGCCAAGTAATATTCCGCTGTATCCGCATACCATTTTGTCATTATCCATTCATCCATCGGTGGACGTTTAGGTTGTTTCCACGTCCTGTTGTAAATAACGTGGGACGGAACATGGGGGTGCAGATATCTCTTTCAGAAAGTGATTTCATTTTCTTCAGGTCAGTACCCGGAAGTGGGATTACTGGATCATACAGTAGTTCTATTTTTATTTTTGTGAGAAATCTCCATACTCTTTCCCATAGTGGCCGCACCAATTTATGTTCCCTCCCACAGTGTGCAAGGTTCTCTTTTCCCACATCCGCACCAACACTTGTTATTTCTTTTTTTATAGTGGCCACGCTGACAGATGTGAGGTGATATCTCAGTGTGGTTTTGATTTGCGTTCCCCCGATGATTAGTGGTGTTGAGTACATTTTCATGCACCTCTTGGCCACCTGGATGTCTTCTTTGGAAAAATGTATATTCAGAGGCTCTACCCATCTTTAAATTGACTAATAATGCTCTTTGGGGTTTTTGTTGTTTGCTTGTTTCTCTTTGCTATTGAAGGTGTATGAATTCTTTATATATTTTGGATGCTAATCCTTATCAGATACTGTATAAGATTTGCATTTACTTTCTCCCAAATTGTAGATTGTCTTTTTCATTTGGTTGACGGTTTCCCTTGCTGTACAGTTTGATGTGGTCCCACTTGTCTGTTTTTGCTTTTGTTGCCTTTGCTTTTGATGTCAAGTCCAAATAATTGTTGCCCACACCAATGTCAAAAAGCTTACCCCCTATGTTTTCTTCTACGAATTTTATGATTTCAGGATAACATCATTTTTCAAATTATCAAATTTGGGCTCAAAGAGATCAAGTGACTTATTCAAAGTCATACAACTAATAAACTGGTAAAAGCACACCCAGGTCTAAAACTAAGGAGTTTTTAAGTGTTAATGAGGATGTGGAGAAAAAGGAACCCTTGGGCATTGTTGGTGGAAATGCAAACTGGTGCAGTCACTGTGGAAGACATTATAGAGGTTCCTCAAAAAAATTAAAAATAGAAATGCCATATGACCCAGCAATTCCACTACTGAGCATTTACCTAAAGAAAATCAAAACACTCATCAAAAAGAGATATGCCTCTCCTACATTTACTACAACATTATTTACAATAGCCAAGATAAGGAAGCAACCCAAGGGTCCATCCATAGATGAATGGGTAAAGAAGATGTGTATCTGTCAGCAATGATATTACCCACCCATAAAAAAGAATGAGATCTTGCCATCTGCAACACAGATGGCCCTAGAAGGCATGATGCCAAGTGAAATGCGTCAGACTGAGAAAGACAAATCCCGAAAGATTTCATATATATGTGGAATCTAAAATATAAAACAAACAAAACCAGACTCTTTTTTTAGTGTTTATTTATTTTTGACAGAGAGAGAAGGAGAGAGAGAGAGAGAGACAGCATGTGTGTGAGTGGGGGAGGGGCATAGAGAGGGAGAGGAAGAGAATCCCAAGCAGGCTCCATGCTTGTGAGCACAGAGTCCCACACGGGGTTTGAACTCATGAACCGTGAGATCATGACCTGAGCTGAAGTCGGACACTTAACCAACGGAGTCACCCAGGCACCCCCAACACCGGACTCCTCAATACAGAGAGCAAACTGGTGGTTGCCAGAAGGGTGGTAACAGGGGGATGGGCAAAATAGATTAAGGGGATTAGAAGGTACCAAGCTCCAGCTATCAAATAAATAAGTCACAGAGATGAAAAGTACAGCATAGGGAATATAGACAATAATATGTAATAATCGTGTATGGTGACAGACAGTAGCTACACTTATCATGGTGAGCCTTGAGTAATGTTTAGAATTGTTAGATCATTATGTTGTGCACCTGAAATTAATGTAACACTGTATGTTAATTATACTTCAATGAAAATATATTTTAAAAAAGAAAGAAGAGAGAGGAGTCTGTAAGTAGGCCCGAAAAAGGACCAAAGGTGACCAGTCATCCCAGGAAAAAACTTAGCTGTATCCAACAATTCAGATATGGTGGAAGTGAAGTCAATGTTCCGGGAAGTTCTTCCAAAACAAGGGCAGCTGTCTGTGGAAGATATAACCACAATGGTGCTGTGTAAACCCAAACTTTTACCCTTAAAATCTCTGACTCTGGAAAAATTGGAGAAAATGCAGCAAGCAGCCCAGGATACGATTTGCCAACAAGAAATGGCAGAAAAGGAACAACAGCAAATAACTCACTGAATGATAACTTAGCACTTCTACAGAATACCCTACCTTAGTATTAACAATAGCTAGAAAATAATTTGCACCTGTATGCTAAGAACAGTGTGTTAATAAAATTGATAGTCCTTACAAATAATATAAAAATACCCAAGACTGATGAAACTTGTATTGTGAATTTAGACACTGTGGTTTGTATTGAACATAAGCAATTAAAAAAACGTTGAACGCAAAAAAATAAAATAAAATAAAATAAAATAAAATAAAATAAAATAAAATAAAAATAAAAAATAAAGAATACAGGAGTGCCTGAGTGGCTCAGTCAGTTAAGCATCCAATTCTTTTTTTTATTATTTTTTTTAATGTTTATTTATTTTTGAGACAGAGAGAGACAGAGCATGAATGGGGGAGGGTCAGAGAGAGAGAGGGAGACACAGAATCCGAAGCAGACTCCAGGCTCTGAGCTGTCAGCACAGAGCCCAACGCGGGGCTTGAACTCACGAACCATGAGATCATGACCTGAGCTGAAGTCAGAGGCTTAACCGACTGAGCCACCCAGGCGCCCCTAAGCATCCAATTCTTTTTTTTTTTTTTTTGAAATTTATTGCAAATTGGTTGCCATACAACACCCAGTGCTCATCCCAACAGGTGCCTTCCTCAATGCCCATCACCACCCCCCCCCACCCTCCCACCCTCCCTCAACCCTCAGTTTGTTCTCAGTTTTTAAGAGTCTCTTATGCTTTGGCTCTCTTCCACTCTAACCTCTTTTTTTTTTCTTCCCCTCCCCCATGGGTTTCTGTTACGTTTCTCAGGATCCACATAAGAGTGAAACCATATGGTATCTGTCTTTCTCTGTATGGCTTATTTCACTTAGCATCACACTCTCCAGTTCCATCCATGTTGCTACAAAAGGCCATATTTCATTTTTTCTCATTGCCACGTAGTATTCCATTGTGTATATAAACCACAATTTCTTTATCCATTCATCAGTTGATGGACATTTAGGCTCTTTCCATAATTTGGCTATTGTTGAAAGTGCTGCTACAAACATTGGGGTACAAGTGCCCCTATGCATCAGTACTCCTGTATCCCTTGGGTAAATTCCTAGCAGTGCTACTGCTGGGTCATAGGGTAGGTCTATTTTTAACTTTTTGAGGAACCTCCACACTGTTTTCCAGAGTGGCTACACCAATTTGCATTCCCACCAACAGTGCAAGAGGGTTCCCGTTTCTCCACATCCTCTCCAGCATCTATAGTCTCCTGATTTGTTCATTTTGGCCACTCTGACTGGCGTGGGGTGATATCTGAGTGTGGTTTTGATTTGTATTTCCCTGATGAGGAGCGACGTTGAGCATCTTTTCATGTGCCTGTTGGCCACGCGGATGTCTTCTTTAGAGAAGTGTCTATTCATGTTTTCTGCCCATTTCTTCACTGGATTATTTGTCTTTCGGGTGTGGAGTTTGGTGAGCTCTTTATAGATTTTGGATACTAGCCCTTTGTCTGATATGTCATTCCTAAGCATCCAATTCTTGATTGCAGCTCAGGTCATGGTCTCACAGTCATGGGATGGAGCCCCTCATCAGCCACATTGGGCTTGAAGCCTCTTTAAGATTCTCTGTCTTCCACTGCCCCTCTCCCCCATTCACATACTCTCATTCTCACTCTCTCTCAAAAAGGAAGGAAGGAAGGAAGGAAGGAAGGAAGGAAGGAAGGGAGGAGGGAGGAGACATTTCTATAGTCTTTTCTTATTTTGAGTATAGTTGATACATAGTGTTACATTAGTTGCAGATGTACAACATAATGATTTGACAAATTTATACATTGTGCTATGTTTACCCTAAGTGTAGCTGCTATCTGTCCCCATGAAGCAATACGCTGCTATTACAATAGCATTGACTGTGTTCCTTACGCTATGCCTTTTATTCCCCTGACTTACTCACTCAATACTTGCGCATCTAGATCTCTCTCTCCCCCTTCACCCAACTGCCAGCCCCACTTGTCTCTGGCAACCATCTTTTGTTCTCTGTATTTGTAGATCTGATCCTGCTTTTTGTTTGTTTCATTCATTTGGGTTTGGTTTTTTTTTTTTTTTTAGATTCTACTTCTGAGTGGTATCACATGGTATTTACCTTTCTCAGTCTTGTTTCACTTAGCATAATACCCTATAGGTCCATCCATATTGTCGAAAATGGCACAAAGTCATCCTTTTTATGGCTGCATAATATCCTATCGTGTATATACCACACGCCCCTTATCCATTCATCTGCTGATGGACACCCAGGTTGCTTCCATATCTGGGCTATTGTCAATAATGCTGCGATAAACCAAAAAAAAAGTGTTTTATAAGTTAAGGAGTACTATGCACAAATAAGATAGGATTGTTTAGTACCAGTTAAATCAGTTCTTTCCCCACGAAACAATTTTTTCAGTATGCAAAAACAAGCTTTCAAATCCAAGAATTAAATTACACTACATATCTGTTTAAGAAATGATACAAAATTAGAAGTGTATCCTTTTAAAAAATCCTGTTGTAGGGGATCCTGAGTGGCTCCATCAGTTAAGCATCCAACTCTTGGTTTTGGCTCAGGTCTTGATCCTGCCCTTAGTGGGTTGGAGCTCTGCACTGGGTTCCGAGCTGACAGTGCAGAGCCTGCTTGGGATTCTCTCTCCCTCTCTCTCTGTCCCTCCCCTGCTCTCTCTCTCTTAAAATAAATAACTTAAATTTTTTTAATAAATAAATAAAATCCTGTTGTATATGAATATATTTTCAAAAAAATTAAACAAATACAACATAATTTTAACCTAGAGAGAGAGAGAAAGAAAGAAAGAAAGAAAGAAAGAAAGAAAGAAAAGAAAAGAAAGATAAAGAAATTTCAATCTCATAAAAAACATCAACTATTTTTATTAAATCAGAAACACAAAAATTCAGGGGCATCTGGGTGGCTCAGTCAGTTAAGCGTCCAATTTCGACTCAGGTCACAATCTGGCAATTTGTGGGTTCAAGCCCCATGTTGGGCTCTGTGCTGACAGCTCGAAGCCTGGAGCCTGCTTCAGATTCTGTGTCTCCCTCTCCTCTCTCTGCCCCTCCCTCTCTCCCTCTCCCTCCTCCCTCTCTATCAAAAATAAGTAAACATTTTTAAAAACCTTTTTTAAAGAAAAGAAACATGCAAATTGATTTTACTTTAAGGTGAAAATAAATACAATTTGAATAAAGGAAGTTAGAACTAACGTTTGCTTTAAAAAAAATGTTTAGGGCCGCCTGGGTGGCGCAGTCGGTTAAGCGTCCGACTTCAGCCAGGTCACGATCTCGCGGTCCGTGAGTTCGAGCCCCGCGTCAGGCTCTGGGCTGATGGCTCGGAGCCTGAAGCCTGTTTCCGATTCTGTGTCTCCCTCTCTCTCTGCCCCTCCCCCGTTCATGCTCTGTCTCTCTCTGTCCCAAAAATAAAATTAAAAACGTTTAAAAAAAAAAAAATTAAAAAAAAAAAAAAATGTTTAATGACACTGAGAGGTTTTTATTCAACAAAATAAGATCATGAAAGGAAATTATAATACTTAAAAATGGTTAAGACCGAAAAAAAAAAAAAACTTTTGTGTGCCTTTTACCACAATAAGAAAATAGGGGAAAGAGGGAAATTATACAGTTTTTACTCCAAGAAATACTTTTCATGTACTCAAAAGTCTTACATGCATATATATTGATAATAAAAGAAAATATTCCCAACATGTGTAGTGAACTTATGGGCGATTCTCTTGGTTTTCGTTGTTTGACATTTTCTTTGTCTTCCAAACGTCCGTGTGTCATTTAATATTTGGGGGAAAGTGAATTTCATCACGGAAAAAAAAGGTGGTATGACTCCTGCCCAGCCGCCCTCTCCCGATGCCCTGAGAGGCGCCCCTCGCGGACCCCCTGCACGTCTGTGCGCGCGTCTCACGGAGACTCCGGCCCGGGGGAGCGCGGCCAGGGGGCCTGCGGCTGGTGCGGCTGGACCCCCGCTCCCTTCTGGGAGCACGTTTGCCGGTTGAGAGTGTCTCCTCGTCGTGTCTTCCCCTCCCGCGCGCCTCATTACCACCCGCTGGACCCCACCCCATCCCACGACCCCGGAGACGGGTGTCCAGCCATCGCCCCCATCTGAGAAGACAGGAGGGCGGTCCCATGGCCCAGACGGGGCGTGCCTCTTCCCGCCTGCTGTCCCGTCCTGGGGCTGACGCCCACAGCCTGGGCCCGGGGCCTCGGAAGGAAGTCCTCGAGTTCGGGTAGGAGACTCTGCTCTGGGGGAGACCAGCTGCCTGCCAGACCCCCACTCAGCACGAGGTCATGAGCCCTTGCAGGCTCTGAAAGTCTCTGGTCCCCCGATGGGAGCGTCCGGGACCCAACGTTCTGCCCCTGCCCTTTGATTCACCTGATCAAGTTGTTGAGGTCGTCGATAGCTGGCGGTGTCCAGCCTTGCTCTGTGGGTCCCCGAGCTACTCCGAGGGGCCAGGGTCGTGGCCATCTTTCCCCTCTCGTTTAGAGAACAGGAAGAGCTAGGAGGCCAGGAACCCACCTTGCAATAACTCAGCTGTGAGCAACTTCTTGGTGCTTCCTCATTTCACATCTATGATGGACTCTGATTAAAGAGAATTCCCCCAGAGACATCCTGGGGCATCTAGAAAAGGCCTGACATTGGGATTTGGGGGAGTGCCTGATGAGAATTCTGAGGTGTACTTAGGCCACTATGAGTAAAGTGGGTAGAAACCATCAACGCTCAGGGACCTGGCCATCTGCTTCTATCCTCAGGTGTGAATGCTGAGTGTCATGTGTCACCCTAGACAGCCCCCAGGCCATGACTGGCTCCACCTCTCAGCATCGAGGGTGGCCTTCCATGCTACTGGCACCCTGAGAGCCCACCCCAGGTCTCCAGCGGTACAAATAACACCACAGGGAAGGGTCTGGACCCTGACTCAGTGCCTCTGTTTATCCCACAAGGTCTACAGAAGGGGATGCAGACCTCCTTCCAGCCCCCATCCTGGAACAGTAGCATCTGAATCTAGGTGGCCCTCAGGCCCAGCCAGAGAGCAGAGACGGCTGTCAGCAGGCTTTCTGGAGCGGCCGGCCCTGCTCAGTCCAGCCTGGGGAGTGCTACCCGGGAGCTGTGTCTGTCCAGCCTTCATTGTCGGGTCAGGCTGGTGACCGGGCTCTCTGCCTGTGGGAACTTATTCCTTTGAAAGTGGAAGGAATAAGCTTACGTTGTTGTATTCCAGACATCGACGTGTGTGAGCGACCCTGGAGGACGCCCTGTGTACCATACGTTGACTGCCAGGGCGTGGATGGGAGATACTGCGTGTGCGGCCCAGGGCAGGAGCTGATTCCCGAGATGACATTCAGGAATGAGAGTGAAAACATGTGTCAAGGTAAGAAGGGCTTTGCACCTTCTGTCTCCTCATCCTCGAGGTTTGAGGTCACTGACCCCACTCTGTCCAGGCCCCAGAGAGCCGTTCTGGGCACCTATACCTGTGTCCCAGCCCTCCCCAAAGCCCCAGACTCAGATCCCTCTGCAGAGTGCCACTTAACTCAATTCTGGAGCATCTCCCTTGCCGCCCAGCATTTCACTTTCAGAAAACCAGAGGGATGGCATCCAACATACTTCACAAGCTCACGGCATGTTATGTTCCGGAGCAGTATCCACCCTCTTCTTCTTCATCAGTGGCAACCAAGATGAGACTTTCCCCCTGCTCCCCCGAGATCTACACGGGCTCAGCCACACCAGGACCCCTGTCAGCCCCCCAGCATCATGATGGACCCAGGAGCCCTGCCCATAAATGTGGGAGGGGGGCGATCCCAGGGTGGGCCTACCTTCCCTGACTCACAACCCGGCCTGGAAAAGACGCCTCCTAGCACTCTAACCGGCCTCTTGGCCTCCAGGCTCTAATTGCCCATCCCGGGCTCTGCCCTGAACCTTGTCTGTAATTTTAGTTCACAGGCCAGTGGGCAACTCAGGTGACTGGGATGTGGAGGATGTTGGGAGAAGGTGGGAAGAGCGAAATGGGCCACTCCACACACGCTCTAAGATTCAGGCGAATGAAAGAGGCTGCCGTCTGGGCTGGATGAAAACAGAGGGGATCATTGCCAGAGGCGTGACCTTCTTCCAAAGAGGGCAACCCGAAGCCCCACGTTGACCCAGACACTCAGACAGAAGGTGGAGGCTGAGTCCCACTTGGTAGGGCACACAGGTCTGCCCCCCTGGTGGGAGGCCAAGGGCAGAGAAGACAGAATCATCTGCCATCCCTCACCCATGGGCGCCTGCCCCCTCTCCAGCCACCCAGCCATCACCCACCACTGGCCCTGCTCAGATATCTCACCACTTTCTTTTAGTCTGGAGAATTCCTTCTTGGGGATCAGAAAAGGCAACTTCACAGCCCCAAAGCTGCCTGGCCGGATGTCAGCCCCACCGTCCACTTCAGCCTGGTCCTCACCATCCTGGTGACCCTGCCTATCCAGCAGGACCTTCATTCTCCTGACCCTTTCCCTCAAGCCTGGCTGGAAGGTCCTGGCTCAAGTGTGGGACTTGTCCATGTCCATAGAGCTAGAGTCTCAGAGTGAGCATGGATGGGAGCATGATGTCCTGCGAGGGTCACCAGGATTCTAAAGGTTATGCAGGCAGTGAGATCCACCCTGGGGAAGTCAGGACAAAGGCCATCGCTGGATGCCATGACAGGTCCTGGTCAGGAACGCAGCATTTCCCCTGCACTCAGCTCCCAGGAAGGCCCACCCTGGACTTGTCCAAGTCCTCAAGCTGGGACTCAGGTGGCCGTGATGTCCCTGCTCCATCTGGGAGCCACCCAGGAAAGCTGAGGGCACCAAAGCTGACAGACAGAGAGGGTTTGGGCCACTGCCATCCACACGTGGGGAACAGAGCATCCGGCCACACCATCCTCCCATAGGGTGCCCCATGTGAAATAGAAAAGGCACCCACTCACCAGAGAGGAGAGAGCAGGGCCTTCTCCAAGCAGATTTCTGCCATCGCCAGAGAACAAAGAACCTGCCTATGGGGAAGGCACTGGATTTGAAGATTTTCTACTTCAAGGTTTACTCCCCTCCACTGGGAGAGGTTGGGGTTTCTATGTTGTATCCCTGACGTCAGCTGCCTGTGTGTACTCTGTCCCCTCACCTAGAGCACCCGAGGCTCCGTGAAGGCTGTGGTTGTCCTTGACTGACTCCTGGGGAAGTCCAGAGAGAGGGACAGACAGGCCGTGTTTTGGTTCTGTGTAAGGTACAAGAGCCTCCCTCCAGGGGGCAATGACCAGGCAGACAGGGGTTGAAATGGGACCTTGACTCTCCTCTGTCATCTCTCTGTTTTTCTGCCCCAGGGCTCTTGGTGCTGCTGCTATTGACACTGGGGCCTGTACAGAAACTGAATGGTAAGTCTGCCCAGCCAGCCCCATTGGTGACATAAGCTGGGGAGTGCATGCTGGGGTCTGGGTTCTCTCACCGATAAGGGGGTACGGGAAGGGAGCTTATTGCACAAATGAGGCTCACAGATGGTCTTCTGGGTATAAAAGAAGCTGTTTCTTCCTCCCTAAATGTGCAGAGTTTTCTGAGCTCTTCCAATGGCAGCCATCCTTCTCTTTCCTCCCCCGCTCTACTCCTGGACCTCCAGCGGACAGCTGGCTCCCTCCATTTCTTGAGCCTTCTGACTGTGGTCTTGGTCCCCACAGCTTCTGCCCCCACAGACTGTGCTCAGTGGTGCCCTCCAAAGTCCTCATGTGTCAACGCCACGGCCTGTCGCTGCTCTCCAGGGTTCACTTCTTTATCCGGGGACATCTTCACCAACCGCTTGGAGAATTGTGATGGTACAGGGGCCTGGGGGGTGGTGGTGGGCACATGGAGATGTTGGGGGAAGTGGTAGGGGGAAGATGTTCTCCTCTCTATGCCTCAGTTTGCTTGTCTGTAAATTGGGGATCATCGTTGTACCCACCCCACACGGATGGAGTGAGATTTAAAATCTGCCCGTGTGGAGAACCGATAAAGACGAGTATGGAGCGGACGGTCCAACACAAGCTCTTATCATGGCTACTGCCGTTATTACTATGATCGTGCTCGTTGCACAAGGAAAGGGGAGAAAGAATGGAAGCAACGGGAGGAAAGAAACACAGGACTTGAAAGCCCAGGCTCTCCTCCTGGCGTGAGCTCACCGGGAACTCCCGACCCCTCAAGGTCATGGTTTCCCGCCTCACTGTTCACAGCAGACCCATGAGGAAGCAAATCTAGCACCAGTTTTCCTCCCTGCCTCCTTGCACCCCTACCAATCCCTCCCCACCTCTGGCACCCACGCATCTGTTGCCTGTATGACTTCTGTCTTGTTTGTGGGTTTGTTTTTAGATTCCACATACATTGAAATCGTACGGTATTTGTCTTTCTCTGTGCAACTTAACTCACTTAGTGTAATGCCCTCAAGGTCCATCCATGGTGTTGCAAATGGCAGGACTGTCTTCCCTTGTATGGTTAAGTGATACTCCCCCATACACATACAACACTTTTTCATTATCCACTCAAGCATCGATAAAAACTAAGGTTGTTTCCCTACCTTGCCTGTTACAAATAAAGCTGCAACGAACATGAGGATGTCGACTTTCAAGTTAGTGTTTTTGTTTCCTTCAAATAAATACCCAGAAGTAGAACTGCCGGATGATGTGGTACTTCCATTTTTAATGTTTTGAATTTCCCACAGTGGCTGCACCAGTTTGCATTCCCACCCACGGTGCGCAAGGTTCCCTTTTTCCCACATCCTCACCAACACTTGTTATTTCTTATCTTTTTTATAATAGCCATTCCAACAGGTGCTAGATGGTATCTCATTACAGTTTGGCTTTGCACCTCTCTGACGATGAGTGATGTTGGGTACCTTTTCATGTACCTGTTGGCCATTTGGATGTCTTCTTTGGAAAATGTCTTTTCAGATCTGCAGCCCATTTTTTAAGTTGGATTGTTTATTTTTCTTTTTTCTATTGTGTTGAATGAGTTCTGTATTTTGGATGTTAGCCACTTCTCAGCTTTATGATTTGCAAATATTTTCTACTAAACTGTAGGTTGCTTTTTCATTTTTTGATGGTTTCTTTTGCTGTGCAGAAGTTTTTTAGTTTGATATGTTCCCACTAACTTATCTTTGTTTTTTCGAGTCAAATCCAAAAAAATCTGTGCCAAGACCAATTTCAAGAGCTTATTCCCTATGTTTTTTCTATAAATTTTATGGCTTCATTTTTTTAAATGATAATAATTGGGCTCAAAGAGATTGAATTAGCCAGAGTCACCATTAATAAGGATGTAGAACCTAGATGAAGATCTAAAACTAAAGTGTTTAAAAAAAAAAATAAAAAATAACAAAACTGAAGAGTTTTTATTCTTCAACAATGCAAAATCATAAAAGAAAATTATATTACTTAAATATGGTTAACATGGTAAATTTTATGTTAAGGGCATTTACCACAATAAAAAAATAATGGGGAAAGGAGGACATGAGCAGCTCTCACACCAAGAAATATTCTTCATCTACTCAAAATCATCTTAGATGCAAATTTATTGATAATAAAGGAAAATATTCCTAATATGTTTGAAAAGCTGAGGGGAAAACTATCTTAAATCTTCCAGTAGTTCATATAGTAGACTTACAGTTGATTTTCTTTGTTCTCATTTTTTACATTTTCTTTGTTTTCTAAGTACCCATGTGTCATTTAGTGCTTGAGGAAAATATTTTATCAGAGAAAAAAAAGGTGCTGTTGTGACCATTGCCCGGCCTTTGTGCATTTGCATACGGGTCTCATGAAGATTCATGGCTGGGTGAGCATGACGAGGAGATCCTACCGCTAATGTAACTGGACCCCGGCTCCTTTCTGGAAGCACATCTGTCTGGTTGAGGAGGCCTCATGCCTTCCACACCTTGGATCTCATTCTCAACCGTCCCCCACTTGAGTCCACCCCATCCCACAACCCTAGAGACAGGTGTCCAGCCATCGCCCCCATCTGAGAAGACAGGAGGGCGGTCCCATGGCCCAGACGGGGCCGTGCCTCTTCCCACCTGCTGTCCCGTCCTGGGCCCGATGCCCACAGCCTGGGCCCGGGGCCTTAGAAGGAAGTCCTCGAGTTCGGGTAGGAGACTCTGCTCTGGGGGAGACCAGCTGCCTGCCCCCACTCAGCACGAGGTCATGAGCCCTTGCAGGCTCTGAAAGTCCCTGATCCCCCCATGGGAGTGTCTGGGACCAAACATTCTGTCCCTGCCCTTTGATTCACCTGATCAAGTTGTTGAGGTTGTCGATAGCTGATGGTGTCCAGCCTTGCTCTGTGGGTCCCCGAGCTACTCAAAGAGAACCTGGCTGATGGACAGCTTTCCTGTCATGTTTAAAGAACAGGGAGAAGTAGGATGCCCGAAAACATCCCCAGTGACTCGGCTGTGAGACACTTTGTGCAGCTTCTCCATGTCACGTCCCCAGTGTCTCTGACAAGAGGGGACTTCCCTCAGGAGTGGAGATATTGAGACTCCCACTGAGGCATCTTGGGGCATCTTTAAAATGTCTGACTGGGGCACCTGGGTGGCTCAGTCAGTTGAGCATCCAACTCCAGCTCAGGTCATGATCTCATGGTTCATGAGTTTGAGCCCTAACTCAGGCTCTCTGCTGTCAGTACAGGGCCCACTTCGGATCCTCTGTCCCCTTCTCTCTCTGCGTGTCTCTCTCTCTCTCTCTCTCTCTCTCTCTCTCTCTCTCAAATAAAATAAACATTAAAAAGAAATGCCTGACATTAGGAGCGTGGGGGAGTGGATGATGAGGACTTGTGGGTGTCCTTGGGCCACTGTGAATAATGGAAGTGAAAGCTGTCAATGAGCAGAGGCCTGACCACCTGGCTTTATCTTCACGTGCGAATAAGTGTGACCCTGAGCAGACTCCAGCCGTGACTCCCTTCCCTGACTCATTATGGAGAGTGGCCTTCAATAGCACTGTCGCCCTGACTGCAGCCCACCCCCAGGTTCCCAATCACGCAGACAGACTCAGTGCCTCTGTCCACCCCATGAGGTCTGCAGAAGGGGAGGCAGACCTCCTTCCAGCCCCCATCATGGAACAGAAGCATCTGAATCTAGGTGCCCCTCAGGCCCAGGCAGAGAGCAGAGATGAGCGGAGCCTTCAGCAGCTTTCTGGAGCACCCTGACTCCCACTCGGACCAGCCCCTGAAATGCCACCTGCAAGCTGAGTTCTCTCCCGTTCCGTTGGTAGGGGCTGGCTGGAGGCCAGGGCCTCTGCCCATGGGAACCCACACCTTTGGGAGGTAACCTTTTGTCCTGTTGGCTTTCAGACATCAACGAGTGTGGACCACCCCCCAGAGTGTCCTGTGGAAAATTCGCACACTGCCTTAACACAGAGGGGAGCTACCACTGCACGTGCGGCCCAGGATACGAGCTTGCTTCCGGGGCAAAAACATTCAGGAATGAAAGTGAGAACACATGTCAAGGTAAGAACCACCCCACGCCTTCCATCTCCCCAACCATGCGGTGGGAAGGTATTTGCTCCACTTTCTCTAAGCATCAGAGAGCTGTCCTCGGCACCTGCCCGGTCACGCACTCCTCTTTGAACCCCAAGGCTCAGAACCTTCTGCAGAGGGTCACTTCTGAAAGTTCAGAGTATCCCTTGCCCCCCCCCCCCCCCCCCCGCCCCAGCATCTTGTTTTTGTAAAACAAGAGAGAAGGATGGCACTCAAGGTATTCAAGGAGCTCACAGCATATTGCTTCCAGCGCAAGATCCCTCCTCTTTACCATCATCAGTGACTGCCAGGATGAGACCTTTCCCCACCAAAGCCCACCTGGGCTCTGCCAAACCAGGAAAACTCTCAGACCTCTTGGGCCACATTGGACTCAGGGACCCCACCCCGAAACACTGGAGTGGGAAGATTCGAGAGCTGAGCTTTTCTGAGCCAGTGGTCTCCCTGGCCAACAGTTTTGGCATCCTGATACCCCCTCCTTCTCAGGTGCTCAGTCCCTTGTCTCCTTCCCTGCACAAGGCTTACCCTGACTCTCCCCAGTAATTTCAGTTCACATTCCTGAGAGCAAACCAGATGACCAGAAGCCAGAAGAATGCTGTGTGGAGTCTAAGCAGAATTACACAGATCCACCCCCATACACACATAGAGAATTACATGATCAGAAGGGGCTCCCGTCGAGACAAGATAGCAACAGACGGCATCACTGGGGACCAGCAGGTGAGCAGCTGCCCTGAGGGAATTAAAACAAAGGCCGTCAATGGGAGCCAGATCCAACAGGATCCTTGTTGGGTAATGCACCATTTTCCCTGCACTTGGTTCCCTAGAAGACCCACACTGGCCTTTGTCCAAATGCTCAGGCTGGGACACAGATACCCACGATGTCTCACCCTGGCTGAAAGCTGCCCGGGGAAGCCGAGGGCACCCAGCCAGGGCTGGGAGACAGGGAGGACCCAGGCCAGTTCCATCCATATCTGGCCAGCAGAGCATCTAGGCCACCACATTCACCCATAGCACACCTCTGTGTGAATAAGAAAAGGCACTCACTCACCAGGGAGGAGACAGTAGGGCCTTCCCGATGCTTCTATGCCCAAACCAGGCTCCCTGAATAACCAAATGACCGCCTGGGAAAGTACCTGGCCTGACCTGACCCCAGACCCCTACCCCCGAACACGTACAAAGATAGATGCTGTCACACCTCATGAAGCACTCTTGTCTCTTGCAGGCAACTTTTTCCCCAGCTGGACCCCACCCCGTGGAATCAAGAGCCGGGTGAGTTGGCCCCAGCAGGGACCAGGAGACAGGAAATCTTTCCTTGAAGCACGGGCTGCCCGCCCTCCCTGGCCACCATTTTCCCCAAGCTTCCCCACTCGCACGTGAGGCTCTCTGACCTCCTCATTTGCCCTCTTCCCAGAGACTCTCCCGCTTCTTTGAAAAAGTCGAAGATCTGGCCAGAAAGTTCATACCGGCCTTTGCCCAGGACAGCATCCAGGTAAATAGACTTTATTCTCCAGGATCTTTATTCTGAGGCTCAATGGACAGCCTCTTCATGCAGTCTGGCCGACGGCTCACGACTTCTGGGTCTGCTCTCCCCCAGGGCCTCATAGAGGGGGTGGATGAGTTGTTGCAGACCCCGGAAGACTTGGAGGCGCTGCCCCGCTCAGAGCAGCACCGTGTGGCCACGAACCTGCTCGCTGGCCTGGAGGACGTCCTGAGAAACATAAGCCAGGCCCTGCCCAATGGGACATTGACCTTCAATGCATCTGCAGGCACAGGCAAGTACTGGGGTCTGCCCCGGGCTCCTGCCCTGCCCTTCCCCACCTCGTTTATCCCCCAGCCTCACTGGAGCCAGTGACCACGCTTGTATCTCAGTGTTACACTCCCTAAACCAATTAAAAGTGGTTAAAAAGAAATGAATATATTATGCTAAGTCAGAGATGGCCAAATACCATGTGGTCTCACTTATATGTGGAATTCTAAAAAAAAAGGGGGGGGCACAAGCTTATAGACACAGATTAGTGAGTGTCAGAGGTAGGGGTGAGGTGTGTGGGGGTGGGGCAGTGGGCTAAATGGGTGAAGGGGGTCAAAAGATATAAAATAACTAAGTCATGGGATGTAATGTACAGCACGAGGATAATAACACTATATTACATGTTTCCAAGTTGCTACAAGAGTAAACCTTGAAAGTTCTTATCACAGGAAAAAAAAATGTAACTCTATGTGGGGACAAGTGTTTACTACACTCACTGTGGTGATCATTTTGCAACACATACAAATAACAAATCATCACCATGTACACCTGAAACTAATATCATGTTCTATGTTCATTATACTTCAATTAAAAAAAGAAATGAATAAAGCCATAAATAATATACATCTTAATAGAAACTAAATTATGAGCAGTTGAGTTAATGGTAATGAAGAACATAAAATACAATAGAAATGGCTTCCCAAGAAAACAATTTACTTAATTTGGAATCATATGCAGTTAATGTTCTCTCACGGTTAAGTATTTTATTTGTTTCATTTGAGGTAGAATTCACGTAACATAAAATCCACCATTTTATTTTTTTTTTAATTTTTTTTTTAACGTTTATTTATTTTTGAGACAGAGAGAGACAGAGCATGAACGGGGGAGGGTCAGAGGGAGAGGGAGACACAGAATCTGAAACGGGCTCCAGGCTCTGAGCTGTCAGCACAGAGCCCGACGCGGGGCTCGAACTCACGGACCGTGAGATCATGACCTGAGCCGAAGTCGGACACTTAACCGACTGAGCCACCCAGGCGCCCCAAAATCCACCATTTTAAACAAAGTATACAATTCAGTGGCATTTAGTACATTCACGGAGTTGTGATCATTGCCTCTATTTCTAAACGATTTTCATCGCCCTCGAAGTAAATACTGTATGCCACCCCACCCCCAGAAGTCACTCCCTATTCCTCTGCTCCCCCAGCCCCTGGCCACCACTAGTCTGTTTTCTGTCTCTATGGATGGGCCTATTCTGGACTTCTCATACCTAGAGAGTCATACACTATGTGGTTTCTTTCACCTAGCAGGATGTTTTCAAGGTTCATCCACGTTGTAGCATCTCTCAGTGTTTCATTCCCTTTTGCGGCTGAGTAACATTTAATTGTAGATGGATACAGCACTTCTTGTGTCCCCGTTCATCCACTGATGCACATTTAGGGTGTTGCCACCCTTTGACTCTTCACATGGTGCTACTGAGAATATCGGTTCACACATTTTTGTTTGAATAACTGTTCTCGGTTCTTTGGGGTACTTACTTAGGACTGGAATTTCTGAGTTATACAGCGATTCTATGGTCAACTTTTTGAGAACCACCAAACTATTTTCCAAAGAGGCTATTTTTCCATCTCGTATTCTCACCGGCAATGGACCCCAATTTCTACCCCCTCAGCAACACTTGGCACTTTCACTTTTTTGTTGTTGTTGTTGTTTTAAGTGTATTTATTTATTTATTTTGAAAGAGAGAGCACAAGCCAGGGAGGGGCACAGAGAGGTAGAGAGAGAGGATCCCAAGCAGGCTCTAAGCTGTCAGCACGGAACCTGATGTGGGGCTCGAACCCACGAACCATGAGATCATGACTTGAGTCGAAGTTGGACACTCAACCAACTAAGCCACCCTGGCGCCCTTGTTTTATTTTTATTAGAGTCTTTTCAGTATGTGTCTGGTGATATCTCATTGTGGTTTTGATTTACGTTTCCCTGATGACTAGTGATGGCTCACATCTTTTTGTGTAATTATTGAACATGTGTGTATCTTTTTTGGAGAAATGTCTATGCAAGTCCCTTTGCCCTTTATTTCATTGTTTGGCTTTTGGTTGTTGACCTGGAAGAATTCTTTATATGTTTTAATAGTACACTCTGTGAGACATGTGACTTGCTAATTTTTTTCTCCCATTCCATAGATTATTTTTTTTTACTTTTTATTTTTTTATTTTTTTAAATATATGAAGTTTATTGTCAAATTGGTTTCCATACAACACCCAGTGCTCATCCCAAAAGGTGCCCTCCTCAATACCCATCACCCACCCTCCCCTCCCTCCCACCCCCCATCAACCCTCAGTTTGTTCTCAGTTTTTAACAGTCTCTTATGCTTTGGCTCTCTCCCACTCTAACCTCCTTTTTTTTTTTTTTTCCTTCCCCTCCCCCATGGGTTTCTGTTACGTTTCTCAGGATCCATATAAGAGTGAATATTTTTTTTTGCTTTAATGAACAGGTGCTTCTGTTTTGAAATTCATTTTCTCTTTTTTTCTTTAGTTGCATGTGCATTTGGTGCTATATCTAAGAATCCATTGTCAAATCCAAGGCTGTGAAGATTTACATCTGTGTTTTCTTCCAACTGTCGTACTTTTAGCCCTTAAGTTTAGGATTGTTTGTTTGTTTCTTTGTCTGTTTTAGAGAGAGAAAGAGAGAGATGGGGAGGGGCAGACTGAGAGACAGAGAGAGAGAGAGAGAGAGAGAGAGAGAGAGAGAGAGAGAGAATCCAAACGGGCTCCAAGCTTAGCATGGAGCCCAACACAGGCTTTGATCCCACACCCTTGGGGTCATTACCTGAGCTGAAATCAAAAGTCAGATGCTCAACCAACTGAGCCACCAAGGCATGCCTTAAATTCGGCATGCCACTTTGAGTTAATTTTTGTGTGTTGTATGAAGTAGAGTTCCTGTTCTTCTTTCGTGTGTGGATAGCCAGATGTATGTAAACACACATATAAAGGATAGTATTATTGTAACCACTACAGCCACAAATACTATCCTAACTCCCTTAATAACTCTGACATCTCATAGACCTGTCCCTGAAGGTGCAAGAACAAGGAGACAGAAATGTCACCTTGAGTCTGAACCAGGCAAAGATGCTGCTGAGCTTGGATGAGGTGCATGGATCTAGTGACTCAGGTAACGGCCGAGATGGGAGGTCACAAGACGCCCAAGGACGTGACAAACGGGGACCTGAAGCTTACGGGGTGGTAGGGGGCAGAGTGGGGCCACAAAGGGTCCATCTGAGGAAGAAGGGGCCCTGGTGGGCACCCCGAGGTATCCACATTGGCCTTGTCCTGCAGGTCCTTCTGTGGTGGGCCTCGTCTCCACTCCAGGGTTGGGCAAGTTACTGGCCAAGGCGCCCCTGGTCCTGGACCCTAAGCAGCAGGCACTTCTGCGTGAACGCAAGGAATGGCTGGGAGAGGTCTCCCCTGTCCTGCTCTCAGATGTCGTCTCTGCCTTTGTGAGCAACAAGGACACCCAGAACCTCAGCTCCCCCGTCACCTTCATCTTCTCCCACCGCGTGAGTCCTGGTGGAATGGGGCTGTGGCTGGGCAAGGAACTGGTCTGGGTCCGGGGCTCAGCCTCACTGTCGAGAACACCCTTTGTGTCCTGGGGGCCTCCTCCGTGGGCGCCTCCTTCCCCCAGGAAAGTCCTTTGCAAACCAGCTTTGGATAAGAGTCTCCAGCTCCCACCGACGCTCTCTTCCTACAGTCGGTGACGCCCGGGCCAACGCAGAAGGTGTTCTGTGTCTTCTGGGAGCACAGTCAGGATGGAGGCGGTCATTGGTCCACCACGGGCTGCAGGATGGCGGCCACCAGAGACGCCAGCACCACCTGCCAGTGCTCCCACCTCAGCAGCTTTGCCGTCCTCATGGCCCACAGCCACGTGCAGGTGAGATCCCTGAGAGAGGCTGCTTTCCACGTCTATCGCTCTCGAACATGTTTCCCCACATGTAGGAGCTTAAAGAAACATTTATGTCTCGTGGTTTCTGTGGGACGAGAATCGGGCGTAGCGTAGCTGAGTTGCCTGCTCTGGGTCTTACAAGGTTGAGACCATTGAGTCAGCCAAAGCTGCATTCTTGTCGGAGGCCTGGGGTCCTCCTGTGAGCTCCCTGGTTGCTGGCAGAATTCCGTTCCTTGCAGTTGTAGGACTGGAATTCCACTTTCTTTCTGGCTGCGAGCAGGGGACCCTGCTCAGCTCCTAGGGGCTACCTGCATTCCTTCTCTCTAGGCCCCACACAGTGTATCAGCATTTCTGTCCAGAAGCCAGCAGGAGAAGCTCCCTCACCTCAAACGCCCTCAAACTTTGAATCCTTTTCTCTAGGAAGAGCCTAGAGCTTTGAGAGCTCACTGATTAGACCAGGCCTACCCAGGGTGATGAAATTCCTCTTAAAGTCAACTTATATAGGACCTGTGACTGTGATGTCCTTTTTGCTGGGTCCCAGGAGGAGGATCCCGTGCTGGCTGTGATCACCTACGTGGGGCTGGGCCTCTCTCTGCTGTGCCTCCTCCTGGCAGCCCTCACCTTCCTCCTGTGCAAAGCCATCCAGAACACCAGCACCTCGCTCCACCTGCAGCTCTCGATCTGCCTCTTCCTGGCCCACCTGCTCTTCCTCACGGCCATCGACCAGACCAAGATCAAGGTACTGACACTGTCACAGAGGACCCCCTGCCCTGAGCCACGGGACGCTCAGTTCGTGGAGCCCTGCTGCACTGATACCTTAACACAATATCGTTGGGTGACAGGGAGGCTGGAGGGGTAAATAGCCTATTTCACGTTGACTGATGAAGCAGAAGACAATCCTCTCTCAACAACTCGACCCTATATATATATGAGTTCTCCCCGCTGGCAAGGTATGGGAGGGGTCCTGGGGCCACCCTCCTCCCTGACAGTCCCTCCTGGTGACTCCTTCCTCCTCCCCCAGCTGCTGTGCGCCATCATCGCGGGGGCCTTACACTATCTCTACCTGGCCTCCTTCACCTGGATGCTGTTGGAGGGTCTACACCTCTTCCTCACGGCACGCAACCTGACGGTGGTCAACTACTCCAGTGTGAGCAGGTTCATGAAGAGACTCATGCTCCCTGTGGGCTATGGAGTCCCGGCTCTAATCGTGGCCATTTCTGCTGCATCCAGACCTTCCCTTTATGGAACACCCACCAGGTAAGTGCAAATTCCCACTGCCCCTATCTTCTCCAGCACAACTGTGGCCATCATAGAACCAATAGCGATTTAATTTCCCCCGAACATGATAGGCAGAGGAAAGGTCAGTGGCCACTCCGAAGACATCTCTCTGGTGGAATTTTGTGTTCTTTGAACTGTTTTTAAGTCCTTAAGATTTAATTATTTTAAATGTTCATTATGAAGTATTTAATCATTATATATTATACATTCTAGTGATTCTTTATCCACAAAGGCCAATGTTCTCTTGACTCACTTCTCATCTCTCTCTTAGATGCTGGCTCCACACAGACAAAGGATTTGTATGGACCTTCCTGGGCCCCATCTGCACCATCTTCTCCGTGAGTAACACATGACATCAGAGCATCCTGCCTGCCAAAGTGACGGTCATTCAAAGACCAGGTGTACCAGGAGGGTTACAGGCAGCGGGAGCAATCATTCCAGTTGGCCCAGGACTGATGAGAGACCCCCCACCCCAGGATGCAGGAATTTCCATTGCAACAACAGGACTAACATGTTTCCTGAGACCTGGGACTTTCAGTGCTAAAATTTGGAGTTTCCATGCGAACTGCATCGAAGTGCTCGCCAAAGTTACAGGACAAACACATGCCTGAGTTACAGGGTGGTTGGTCTAGTCTTCTAGGACTTCTACAAAAGGCAAAAGCTTCTTACCTGCCGGGTTAGGTGTTGGATGAGCTAGGAGGATGCTTACCAGATGTGGAGTGAATTTAATACACCTGTGGGCTTTCTGCAGATTAATCTGGCCTTCTTTCTGATGACCTTCTGGATTGTGAAAAACAAGCTCTCCTCCCTCAACAGAGATGTGTCCACCCTCCAGAACACCAGGTGAGGAGGAGTCAGAGGAATGTCCCCATCCAGAGCATTATCCTCAGAGCTCCAAGGATCTGATGTCCAGAGAGAATGGACTTTGCCCTGATACACAGGGATTGCTTCCATGCCTTACATAGCAGGTCCTGAGAACATTTCTATCCTCACAACACACTCAAAACATCACATAACAGTTCCCAGAACCCAGCGCACCCTTTCATGGTCGTGCCTTCATGCGTTTTAGGCCCCCTGCCTTCCCCTTCTCTTGCCCCACGTGAACGCAGGTTCATCAACCGCATGTCACTTCGTCTAAGAGTTTGGGAATGTCCTTTCCTTTCCTCAACTTTGCACAGAATCAGTGGCCTCTATTCTGGGCAAAGCACATTCTGGGTCAGGTCATGGAGAAGGTGGGGACAGGAACAGCCCTGGATGGGATCTGGGCAGAAGTACCTCACTTCGCAAATGTTACAAGTGATCATTTGTTTTTGTCTTGCCACCAGACTCTAAGGGCTGTGGAAACAGAAGTCTTGTCTTGGTTGTTCTGAATGCCCAAGCCCCAGCCTAGGGCCAGGGGCACAGAATGTTCTCGACAATGTCAGCTGAACAAAATTAGGGGTCTTCCTGAAACATCGTGACCTTTTTGAAACTCACATTCTGGAGTGTCACTACCATCCCTAGTCCTAGTCAAACTGCCGTCCCTGACCCAAACACCATTTCTTTTTATGGAATCATTGACAATAAAGATCCAAGTTGATCGCTACTCAGTAGGAAGCATCCGTGGAGTGGACTTGAAAACAGGTGGGGAGGGGAGGGGGCTGTTGCTCCCGGTGCATCACGAGCCTCCTCTCTCCTCCTACCCAGGATGCTGACATTCAAAGCGACGGCTCAGCTCCTCATCCTGGGCTGCACTTGGTGTCTGGGCGTCCTGCAGGTGGGGCCAGCTGCCCGCGTCATGGCTTACCTCTTCACCATCATCAACAGCCTGCAGGGAGCGTTCATCTTCCTGGTGTACTGCCTCCTCAGCCAGCAGGTACCATGGTCCGGCCCCCATCCAGGACTCTTCCTGTCCCCGCCCCGCCCAGTGAGCTGACCCAGAGCGTGCTTCGCCCCTGCAGGTCCGGGAGCAGTACGGGAAATGGTTCAGAGGGGTCAGGAAAGCCAAAGCCGAGCCTGAGAATTACACGCTCTCAAGCGGGACCGTGTCTGATGCCTCCAAGCACAGTGCGGTAAGATTATGCAGTGTTCCCAGAGCACTTCCCTAGCCGATCCACTTGGGCGTCTCCTGCCTGCCTCACTGGACAACCTGGGCAGATAGCAGGGGATGCCCTAGGAAGGCTCATGCCTGGACTCCCTTGAAGGCACTTCCCTGTCTTGAAACGAGCTCTTCACTATACTTTCACTCGCTGAGCTTCTGTGCCCTCTTGCACATGACTGTCCTCTTTGCATGATATGGTGCAACCACTTTTTAACTATACTTAAAATCAACAAGATAGAAAACACTCAGAAGCAGAGAAAGATGCTGTGGTCAGCTAAGTAATTGGGAAGTAATAATCTGGAGCAGAGATGCCCCAGCTGTACAGGGTCACTGCATATCCTGTATCCCAAATCATTCCATGCTGTCCCTGTATATAACGAACAATAAACACCTGGTGTGTATATAGTCATAAAAGTGAAATAAGGATTAAGTTGCATTGAAACCTCCCATAAAAGTCTGCAATCATTCCTAGTATTTCCAAAGATACAGACACTGTAAAACCTCATTAGAGAATCACAGAGGGCAAGGGGAGAGATTCTGGCAATGTGAATTGTCCCAATCATTTGTACGTTCGGGTCCACAAAACTTTTTCTCTTCTTAGACTTCTTTTGACAATATTTTATAGTTTTCTATACACAAACCTTGCACTTTCTAACACAGAATCGTTTTTACACCTTCTTTTTTAGGAGAATTATAATGAACAGCTAACCCTGGTGAACTTGTCTCTTAGAAAGTGAAGAAAACACTGAACTGTCCTCTTTGGGGCAAAGAGTATTAAAAATAACTCTCCTTGGCACCACTGTGGGAGAAAAGTATGCGGGAAACGTTTGTCATTCAGCTGCTGGCAAATTTGGGTTTTCTGGTACATACAAGCATTCTCATCATCTCCTTCCCAGTATAATCAGGAGCTCTAACCCAATACCCCAGTAGAAACCTCTTTTTCCAAAAAGATTCTCCCTCAGGTTGGTGATACATAACAAGGAAAACCAGCCTCAAAGGACTTCCCTAAAATAACACAGGAGAGGAAAGTAATATTCAAATACCTGCCTGTAGAGTAAACAACTAATGCCAGTTGCCCAAGACTTTCCTGATTTTAGAGCTGACAGTATTTCTCCCCAGGAAACATTTTGGTTACAGGCAAAGTAGACCAGTTGGTCTCCATTCATACATACATGCCTCAACTTACTCACTCTCCATTCCTGAAGCCCTACTGATTAATTCCTTCCAAAAATGTGCGCTGGATCAAGGAGATCCAGTTCCCGAGTTCACAGAGTTTAAATGTGGGGGGAAAAAAGTTTGATCCGATGGAGTAAAATCAGAACTATGAGACTCAAGTCTCTGCATCTTTACATTTTATAAGTTGAGCTGTGGGGAAAGGTGTATATTGCTACAGCACATTTATATGTAACATAATATTTCATCCTTACCATGCATCTAGGCAAGATCTAAACCCAGAGTGGTTCCCCCTCCAAGACATTCCCTGGAGGTTCCCACTGACCAATTTTGTAACAATTTGAACATAAATGACTGTACATGAGTATAATATTTTAGAGAAACATATTCATGAGTCCATAGTGATACTTAGAGGCTCAGTTAATAGATGCAGAAAATACGATAGAATTAGAAGAGCATGATTCTTTCAATATCCCATAAATAGTCACTAAAAGCATTGAGTGAAAGGGTGTTGGAGAACAGGCTGGGACCAGAGCACCAAAGAATCACCTCTTGGATCACCGATTAATTACAAGGGCCAAAGTGCACATTTGCAACGTGGAGATCTGACAGCCACCATCTGAATTAATGCCCATACTTAATATCATCGATGGTGGGCAAACTGACATTAGGAATATCAGGAGATACATACATCCCATTGTTGAAGTTACAACATCCCATTTTTAGTACATAAAAAATTGAAATCTAACCCAGCCTTTAGAGAGGGTAACCAAACTATAGCATGCAGGCCAAATCCAGGGAACTGCCCATTTTTGTTAATAAAGTTTTATTGGAACATTGGCGTATTGTCTATGGCTGCTTTCAGGCTACAATGTCAGAGTTGAGAAATCAGTATCATTTTTAAAAGTGGCTAGAGGCTGCTGTAAATTAAAAGAGACAAAAGTGACATCACAAATTCGGCATCAATCTTAGGGAGCCTCTGGTTCAGATATACAGCTCTAGATGACATTTTGGAGACAATGAGGATAATTTGAATATGTATCAGACATTAAAAGTTATTATGATATTGTTCATTTTCTTGGGCATAATAATAGTATTGTGGTTATGCAGAGAATATTCCTTGAGTTCCGAAATATTTGTTGAAGAATGAAGTGTCATAATGTCTGCCACTGACTATCACATGTTTTAGCAAAATGTATCCATGTGTGGAAATGAATTGAGAAAGATCTTTCAGTGTGGCACTATGTTAACAATTGTTGACTCTAGATGAGGAGTATGTGAGCGTTCATTCATTGTATCATTCTTCCAAATTCTAAATTTAAAAATGGTCAAAGCTGTCAGAAAAAATAATAAAAAGGTGTCAGAAAAGTAAATACATATACTAGTTATTAATTCATTAAAAATTATATACCATCATAGATTTCTAGACGTCCAATAAAAATGTCTTTTCCTCCACACAAAACTAATTCTGTGAATGGATCTTTTCTAAAACTATGCACAGCTAATGGTGATGGGTTTGAAATCAAAAATTTTAAATAAAACAAAATCATTAAAATATTACGAGAAAATAGGGGGGATCTCCACTTCTGCCTACAAAATAAAAAACGGAAACGAGTATTGTTTTCAACATAACAATAGGAAAAATCCACATAAACTACAAAATCATTCGGTTTCTCAAACTCTCTTACCTATAACAGAAGGTAGGTAAGGACAACAAAGTGGCCTAAAGTCTAAGGAAAGACAGGATTATCCACACATAGGCAGACCTATGGGAAGCACAAAAGGAAGAGATCCGGGTGCCATAGAAATGCTTAAAAGAGAACCTACATTTCTGAATGAGTTGCTCAGGGCCAAGTATGGGCAGTCATGAGAGTGTAGAAACTCTGAAGGAGTGGCAAAAATATGTGCAAAGAACTTGTAAAATTCAATAATAAAAAGGTTAATGAAATATTAGAAAAAGAAATTGATAGGTAATTAACAGAAAAAGGAAAGCAAATTGCTAACAAACGCATAGTTAATCGGGGAGGAGCCAAGATGGCGGAACAGCCTGGAAGCTTTTTGTGTGTCTCACGTCCATGAAGTACAGCCAGACCCACACTAAACCATCCTACACACCTAGAAAACCGATTGGAAGATTAACACAACAATCTGCACAACCTGAACCACCGAATTCAGCAGGTACGCGGCACGGAGAGCTGAACTTGGGGAGCAAGAAGCCCCGAAGGTAGAGAACCCCTTTTGCAGGCGGAGAGAGGACGGAGACTGGGGACGGAGGGAGCATACGGGAAGAGCACCGCTCCCCAAAAGCAGCTGGAGAGAAAGTGGAAAATTGGAAACAGCCACAGGGACGAAACTACAAAGGGAGAAAGGAGAAAGGAGAGGGTTTAAATTCCATTCAGACTGTAAACAAGGGGAGCACAAAGGCTGCAACTCCGCAGCTCCCTACCTGGCGGTGCTCTGGTGGGAAGGGCGAATCCCCAGGAACAGAGTGGGGTCCGGGAGGTCCTCGGGCCACACGGGGAAAAGCGGTTCCACTGCCGGAAGGACATTCGGTAGAGACTGTTGACGCCACCTGGTCCCAGCAGACCCCGGAAGGCGGCCACATTCGCTGGTGCTGGGACGAGGTCGTCGAGGGTGAAGCCTGGTGCCAGATGTGTATTGTGATTTTCCACGGTCCCTGAAATGCTGAGGCTACACTGTCTCGCGATCTTTTTGGGGGGCAGGCTGACACCTGGCCGTAGTCTCGGGGCACCGGCACCAGCAGGGTCCGGCAAGCGTTCCTGGGTGCAGCCGCCATTCGGCCATTGCTCATTCGGCCACTGCTCGGTGAGACCCTCCCCCAGAGGGGCGGAGCGGGTCAAAGCCGCAGTCCTTCGGAAGTAAGGGGCCGGGGAAAACAGCCGCATCTGAGACAAAACTTGGGAGAGAGGTACTGCCTGGGGCCTGGTCACGGAGAGTGGAAAAGCGGGGAGTGGACGAGAGCTGAAAACGGAGGACCGGTGCGCGATTGCCGATCGGGGAGAACAGCCTGGGTGGCTGGGTGGCGCCATTTTTCACCGCTCCTGCGCATGCGCCTGCGCACCGACAAGCCCTGCAACAATCCACCCCAGGAGGCTAGCGGCGCCATCTAGTGGAGAGCGGAGCCGTTACAACGAGTCTTGCCCAACTGGGCCAACTTCGCTCTTCAAGAACACAAACCTCACTGCCGGCTTCATTTCTGGACTATAAAGAGCTACATGGACTGATTCTAGGGGAAAACGAAGCAATTTCAGTCCTACTTCAATCTGTTAGCAGGTTCATCTATTCAATTTTTTCTCTCTCTCTTTTTTTTTTTCCTTTTTCTCTTTTACAATTCTTTTCTTTTTCTTGAATACAGAAAGAGAAACAACTATTTTTATTTTCAATTTTTCTTAAAAATATCTGTCTTTAATTTTTATTACTGTATTTTTTACTTTGGTGTAAATTTTTTCAACTTCTACTTTACTCCCATCATTTTATTTTAGTCTACTTCAGTGTACTCGCCTTTTCAAATTTTCAAACAATTGCCTTTTTTTCTTTCTTCTTTTTTTCTCTTTTTCATTTCTATTCTTTTTCTTGAATGCAGAAAGAGAAAAACTTCATTTTTATTTTCAGTTTCTCTTAAAAATATTTTCATTTAATTTTTATTACTATATTTTTTGCTTTTGTGTAAATTTTTTCAAATTCTATTTCACTCCCATCATTTTATTTTAGTATACTACAGTGTATTCACTTTTTCAAATTTTCAAACGATTTCTTTTTTTTCTTCTTTTTTCTTTTTTTATCTTTTTTCTCTTTCATTTCTTTTCTTTTTTCTTAAATACAGAAAGTGAAAAATTCATATTTCTTTTTAATTTTTATTAAAAATTTTATTAAAAATATTTTTCTATAATTTTTTCCTACTATATTCTCTACATTTGTGTATTTTATCTACTTTAGTGTATTCATTTTTTCAAATTCTCAAATGATTTCTTTTTTTTCTCTCTCCCCCCTTTTTTTTGTTTGTTTGTTTCTCTAATCTATCAAACCACTTTCTACACCCAGACCAAAACACACGTAGGATCTAGCATCATCTATTATATTTTTGTGTAGGTGTGTTTTTAATTTTTAATTTTAATTATTTTTTTAATTTTAATTTTTTTTAATTTCAATTCTTCTACCTCATTAATTCCTTTTCTCCCTTCAAAATGACAAAACAAAGGAATTCACCCCAAAAGAAAGAGCACAAAGAAGACAGCCAGGGATTTAACCAACACAGACACAAGCAAGATGTCTGAACCAGAATTTAGAATCATGATAATAAGAATACTAGCTGGAGTAGAAAATAGATTAGAATCCCTTTCTGCAGAGATAAAGGAAGTAAAAAATAGCCAGAATGAAATTAAAAATGCTATAACTGAGCTGCAATCATGGATGGATGCAGCGACAACAAGGATGGACGAGGCAGAACAGAGAATCAGCAATATAGAGGACAAACTTATAGAGAATAACGAAGCAGAAAAAAAGAGGGATATTAAGGCAAAAGAGCATGGTTTAAGACTTACAGAAATCAGTGACTCATTCAAAAGGAAAAACATCAGAATCATAGGGTCCCAGAGGAGGAAGAGAGAGAAATAGGGGTAGAAGGGTTATGTGAGCAAATCTTAGCAGAAAACTTTCCTAACCTGGAAAGACACAGACATCAAAATCCAGGAAGCACAGAGGACTCCCATTAGATTCAACAAAAACCGACCATCAACAAGGCATATCATACTCAAATTCACAAAATACTCAGGAGAAGGAGAGAATCATGAAAGCAGCAAGGGAAAATAAGTCCCAACCTACAAGAAAAGACAGGTCAGGTTTGCAGCAGAACTATCCACAGAACCTTGGCAGGCCAGAAAGGAATGGCAGGATATATTCAGTGTGCTGAATCAGAAAAATATGCAGCCAAGAATTCTTTATCCAGCAAGGTCATTCAAAATAGAAGGAGAGGAGGTTCCGGAAGATGGCGGCGTAGGAGGACGCGGGGCTCACAACGCGTCCTGCCGATCACTTAGATTCCACCTACACCTGCCTAAAGAACCCAGAAAACCGCCAGAGGATTAGCAGAAGGGAGTCTCCGGAGTCAAGCGCAGACTAGAGGCCCACGGAAGAGGGTAGGAAGGGCGGCGAGGCGGTGCGCGCTCCACGGACCGGCGGGAGGGAGCCGGGGCGGAGGGGCGGCCCGCCGGCCAAGCAGAGCCCCCGAGTCTGGCTGGCAAAAGCGGAGGGGCCGGACGGACTGTGTTCCGACAGCAAGCGCGACTTAGCGTCTGGGAGGTCATAAGTTAACAGCTCTGCGCGGAAAGCGGGAAGGCTGGAGGACAAAGGGAGGGAGAGCTGCTGAGCCCCCGGACGGCAGAGCTCAGCTTGGCGGGGAACAAAGGCGCCAGCGCCATCTCCCCCGCCCATCCCCCAGCCAAAATCCCAAAGGGAACCAGTTCCTGCCGGGGAACTTGCTCGCTCCGCGCAAACACCCAACTCTGTGCTTCTGCGGAGCCAAACCTCCGGCAGCGGATCTGACTCCCTCCCGCGGCCACAGGGCTCCTCCTGGAGTGGATCACCTAAGGAGAAGCGAGCTAAGCCTGCCCCTCCACCCCCCGTGCACCTTGCCTACCCACCCCAGCTAACACGCCAGATCCCCAGCAACACAAGCCTGGCAGTGTGCAAGTAGCCCAGACGGGACACGCCACCCCACAGTGAATCCCGCCCCTAGGAGAGGGGAAGAGAAGGCACACACCAGTCTGACTGTGGCCCCAGCGGTGGGCTGGGGGCAGACATCGGGTCGGACTGCGGCCCCGCCCACTAACTCCAGTTATACACCACAGCACGGGGTAAGTGCACTGCAAGTCCTCACCACGCAAGGGACTATCCAAAATGACCAAACGGAAGAATTCCCCTCAGAAGAATCTCCAGGAAATAACAACAGCTAATGAACTGATCAAAAAGGATTTAAATAATATAACAGAAAGTGAATTTAGAATAATAGTCATAAAATTAATCGCTGGGCTTGAAAACAGTATACAGGACAGCAGAGAATCTCTTGCCACAAAGATCGAGGGACTAAGGAACAGTCACGAGGAGTTGAAAAACGCTTTAAACGAAATGCAAAACAAAATGGAATCCACGATGGCTCGGCTTGAAGAGGCAGAGGAGAGAATAGGTGAACTAGAAGATAAAGTTATGGAGAAAGAGGAAGCTGAGAGAAAGAGAGATAAAAAAATCCAGGAGTATGAGGGGAAAATTAGAGAACTAAGTGATACACTAAAAAAAAATAATATACGCATAATTGGTATCCCAGAGGAGGAAGAGAGAGGGAAAGGTGCTGAAGGGGTACTTGAACAAATTATAGCTGAGAACTTCCCTGAACTGGGGAAGGAAAAAGGCATTGAAATCCAAGAGGCACAGAGAACTCCCTTCAGACGTAACTTGAATCGATCTTCTGCACGACATATCGTAGTGAAACTGGCAAAATACAAGGATAAAGAGAAAATTCTGAAAGCAGCAAGGGATAAACGTGCCCTCACTTATAAAGGGAGACCTATAAGACTCGTGACTGATCTCTCCTTTGAAACTTGGCAGGCCAGAAAGGCTTGGCACGATATCTACAGTGTGCTAAACAGAAAAAATATGCAGCCGAGAATCCTTTATCCAGCAAGTCTGTCATTTAGAATAGAAGGAGAGATAAAGGTCTTCCCAAACAAACAAAAACTGAAGGAATTTGTCACCACGAAACCAGCCCTACAAGAGATCCTAAGGGGGATCCTGTGAGACAAAGTACCAGAGACATCACTACAAGCATAAAACATACAGACATCACAATGACTCTAAACCCGTATCTTTCTATAATAACACTGAATGTAAATGGATTAAATGCGCCAACCAAAAGACATAGGCTTTCAGAATGGATAAAAAAACAAGACCCATCTATTTGCTGTCTACAAGAGACTCATTTTAGATCTGAGAACACCTTTAGATTGAGAGTGAGGGGATGGAGAACTATTTATCATGCTCCTGGAAGCCAAAAGAAAGCTGGAGTAGCCATACTTATATCAGACAAACTAGACTTTAAATTAAAGGCTGTAACAAGAGATGAAGAAGGGCATTATATAATAATCACAGGGTCTATCCACCAGGAAGAGCTAACTATTATAAATGTCTATGCGCCAAATACCCGAGCCCCCAGATATATAAAACAATGACTCATAAACATAAACAACCTTATTGATAAGAATGTGGTCATTGCAGGGGACTTTAACACCCCACTTACAGAAATGGATAGATCATCTAGACACACAGTCAATAAAGAAACAAGGGCCCTGAATGATACATTGGATCAGATGGACTTGACACATATATTTAGAACTCTGCATCCCAAAGCAACAGAATATACTTTCTTCTCGAGTGCACATGGAACATTCTCCAAGATAGATCATATACTGGGTCACAAAACAGCCCTTCATAAGTTTACAAGAATTGAAATTATACCATGCATACTTTCAGACCACAATGCTATGAAGCTTGAAATCAACCACAGGAAAAAGTCTGGAAAACCTCCAAAAGCATGGAGGTTAAAGAACACCCTACTAACGAATGAGTGGGTCAACCAGGCAATTAGAGAAGAAATTAAAAAATATATGGAAACAAACGAAAATGAAAATACAACAATCCAAACGCTTTGGGACGCAGCGAAGGCAGTCCTGAGAGGAAAATACATTGCAATCCAGGCCTATCTCAAGAAACAAGAAAAATCCCAAATACAAAATCTAACAGCACACCTAAAGGAAATAGAAGCAGAACAGCAAAGGCAGCCTAAACCCAGCAGAAGAAGAGAAATAATAAAGATCAGAGCAGAAATAAACAATATAGAATCTAAAAAAACTGTAGAGCAGATCAACGAAACCAAGAGTTGGTTTTTTGAAAAAATAAACAAAATTAACAAACCTCTAGCCAGGCTTCTCAAAAAGAAAAGGGAGATGACCCAAATAGATAAAATCATGAATGAAAATGGAATGATTACAACCAATCCCTCAGAGATACAAACAATTATCAGGGAATACTATGAAAAATTATATGCCAGCAAATTGGACAACCTGGAAGAAATGGACAAATTTCTAAACACCCACACTCTTCCAAAACTCAATCAGGAGGAAATAGAAAGCTTGAACAGACCCATAACCAGCGAAGAAATTGAATCGGTTATCAAAAATCTCCCAACAAATAAGAGTCCAGGACCAGATGGCTTCCCAGGGGAGTTCTACCAGAC
>NC_064816.1:9672201-9756730 GCF_023721935.1 Panthera uncia | reverse complement strand
GAAAAAAAAAAAAAAAAAAAATATATATATATATATATATATATACACACACACACACACATGTGTATATGTATACATATGTGTGTATATATATATATATATACATACATACATATGTGTGTATATATATACATATACATATATATGTGTGTATATATGTATATATATATATACATACCAAAAGCAACAAAAGATTAGAAAGGACCAGAGAACACCACCAGAAACTCCAACTCTACAAGCATCATAATGGTAATAAATTCATATCTTTCAGTACTCACTCTAAACATCAGTGGACTCAATGTTCCAATCAAAAGACATAGGATAACAGAATGGATAAGAAAACAAGATTCATCTATATGCTGTTTACAAGAGACCCACTTTAGACCTAAAGACACCTTCAGATTGAAAATAAGGGGATGGAGAACCATCTATCATGTTAATGGTCAACAAAAGAAAGCCGGAGTAGTCATACTTATATCAGACAATCTAGACTTTAAAATAAAGACTGTATCAAGAGATGCAGAAGGGCATTATATCATAATCAAGGGGTCTATCCACCAAGAAGACCTAACAATTGTAAACATTTATGCACCAAATGTGAAAGTACCCAAATATATAAATCAATTAATCACAAATATAAAGAAACTCATCGATAGTAATACCACAGTAGTAGGAGACTTCAACACCCCACTCACAACAATGGACAGATCATCTAACCAAAATATCAACAAGGAAACAATGGCTTTGAATGACACATTGGACCAGATGGACTTCACAGATATATTCAGAACATTTCATCCTAAAGCAGCAGAATATACATTCTTCTCCAATGCACATGGAACGTTCTCCAGAATAGACCATATACTGAGACACAAATCAGCCCTGAGTAAGTACAAAAAGATCAAGATCATACCGTGCATATTCTCAGACCACAATGCTATGAAACTCGAAATCAACCACAAGAAAAAATTTGGAGAGTAAACAAATACTTGGAGACTGAAGAACATCCTACTAAAGAATGAATGGGCTAACCAAGCAGTTAAAGAAGAAATTAAAAAGTATATGGAAGTCAATGAAAATGATAGCACCACAGCTCAAAACCTCTGGGACGCGGCAAAGGCGGTCATAAGAGGAAAGTATATAGCAATCCAGGCCTTCCTAAAGAAGGAAGAAAGACCTCAGATACGCAACCTAACCTTACGCCTTAAAGAGCTGGAAAAAGAACAGCAAATAAAACCCAAAGCCAGCAGAAGACAGGAAATAATAAAGATTACAACAGAAATTAATGCTATCAAAACCAAAAAAACAGTAGAACAGATCAATGAAACCGGAAGCTGGTTCTGTGAAATAATTAACAAAACTGATAAACCCCTAGCCAGTTTGATCAAGAAGAAAAAAGAAAGAACCCAAAAAAGTAAAATCAAGAATGAAAGAGGAGAGATCACAACGAACACACCAAAAATAAAAACAATAATAAGAGAATATTATGAGCAATGCCAATAAAATGGGCAATCTGGGAGAAATGGACAAATTCCTAGAAACATATACACTACCAAAAATGAAACAGGAAGAAATAGAAAATTTAAACAGACCCATAACCAGTAGGGAAATAGACTTAGTAATAAAAAATCTGCCAAAAAACAAGAGCCAGGGCCAGATGGCTTTCCAGGGGAATTCTACCAAACATTTAAGGAAGAGTTAACACCTATTTTCTTGAAACTGTTCCAAAAAATAGAAATGGAAGGAAAACTTCCGAACTCTTTCTATGAAGCCAGCATTACCTTGATTCCAAAAGCAGACAGAGACCCCACTAAAAAGGAGAACGATACACCAATTTCCCTGATGAACATACATGCAAAATCCTCAACAAGATATTAGCCAGCTGGATCCAACAATACATTTAAAAAAATTATTCACCACGACCAAGTGGGGTTTGTACCTGGGATGCAGGGCTGGTTCAATATCTACAAAACAATTAACATGATTCATCACATCAATAAAAGAAAGGACAAGAACCATATGATCCTCTCAATAGATGCAGAGAAAGCATTTGACAAAATACAGCATCCTTTCTTGATAAAAACCCTCAAGAAAGTAGGGATAGAAGGAGCATACCTCTAGATCATAAAAGCCACATATGAACAGCCCAACACTAATATCATCCTCAATGGGGAAAAACTGAGAGCTTTCCCCCTAAGGTCAGGAACAAGACAGGGATGTCCACTCTCGCCACTGCTATTCAACATAGTATTGGAAGTCTTAGCCTCTGCAATCAGACAACACAAATAAATAAAAGTCATCCAAATCGGCCAGGAGGAAGTCAAGCTTTCACTCTTCGCAGATGACATGATACTCTATATGAAAAACCCAAAAGATTCCACCAAAAACTGCTAGAACTGATTCATGAATTCAGCAAAGTTGCAGGATATAAAATCAATGCACAGAAATCGGTTGCATTCCTATACACCAACAATGAAGCAACAGAAAGAGAAATCAAGGAATTGATCCCATTTACAGCTGCACAAAAAACCATAAAATACCTAGGAATAAATCTAACCAAAGAGGTGAAAAATCTATACACTGAAATGTATAGAAAGCTTATGAAAGAAATTGAAGAAGACACCAAAAAAATGGGAAAAGATTCTATGCTCCTGGAAAGGAAGAACAAATATTGTTAAAATGTTGATACTACCCAAAGCAATGTACATATTCAATGCAATCCCTATCAAAGTAACGCCAGCATTCTTCACAGAGCTAGAACAAATAATCCTAAAATTTGTATGGAACCAGAAAAGACCCTGAATAGCCAAAGCAGTCTTGAAAAAGAAAACCAAAGCAGGAGGCATCACAATCCCAGACTTCAAGCTATACTACAAAGCTGTAATCATCAAGACAGTATGGTACTGGCACAAGAACAGACACTCAGATCAATGGAACAGAATAGAGACCCCAGAAATAGATCCACAAATGTATGGTCAACTAATCTTTGACAAAGCAGGAAAGAATATCCAATGGAACAAAGACAGTCTCTTCAGCAAGTGGTGCTGGGAAAACTGGACAGCGACATGCAGAAGAATGAACCTGGACCACTTTCTTACACCGTACACAAAAATAAATTCAAAGTGGATGAAAGACCTCAATGTAAGACAGGAAGCCATCAAAATCCTCGAGGAGAAAGCAGGCAAAAATGTCTTTGATCTTGCCCTCAGCAACTTCTTACTCAACATGTCTCCAGAGGCAAGGGAAACAAAAGCAAAAATGAGCGACTAGGACCTCATCAAAATGAAAAGCTTCTGCACAGCGAAGGAAACAATCAGCAAAACTAAAAGGCAACCGACAGAATGGGAGAAGATATTTGCAAATGACATATCAGATAAAGGGTTAGTATCCAAAATCTACAAAGAACTTATTAAACTCAACACCCAAAAAACAAATAATCCAGTGAAGAAATGGGCAAAAGACATGAATAGACACTTCTCCAAAGAAGACATCCAGATGGCCAACCGACACACGAAAAAATGCTCCACATCACTCATCATCAGGGAAATACAAATCAAAACCACAATGAGATACCACCTTACACCTGTCAGAATGGCTAACATTAACAACTCAGGCAACAACAGATGTTGGCGAGGATGCAGAGAAAGAGGATCTCTTTTGCACTGTTGGTGGGAATGCAAACTGGTGCAGCCATTCTGGAAAACAGTATGGAGGTTTCTCAAAAAACTAAAAATAGAACTACCCTATGACCCAGGAATTTCACTACTAGGCATTTATCTTCTAGGGATACAGGTGTGCTGTTTTGAAGGGACACATGCACCCCCATGTTTATAGGAGTACTATCAACAATAGCCAAAGTATGGAAAGAGCCCAAATGTCCATTGATGGATGAATGGATAAACAAAATGTGGTATATATACACAATGGAGTCTTACTCGGCAATCAAAAAGAATGAAATCTTGCCATTAGCAACTACATGGATGGAACTGGAGGGTATTATGCTGAGTGAAATTAGTCAGTCAGAAAAAGACAAAAATCATATGACTTCACTCATATGAGGACTTTAAGAGACAAAACAGATGAACATAAGGGAAGGGAAACAAAAAGGATATAAAAGCAGGGAGGGGGAAAAACAGAAGAGACTCATAAATATGGAGAACAAACTGAGGGTTATTGCAGGGTTGTGGGAGGGGGGATGGGCTAAATGGGTCAGGGGCACTAAGGAATCTACTCCTGAAATCATTGCTTCACTATATACTAATTTGGATGTAAATTTAAAAAAAATAAAAAATAAAGTTAAATTACTTTTACCTGAAAAAAAAAAAAAAGAAAAAAAAATCTAACCTAACTGTGTGCACTATCTGAACAAATAGCAAAGTAAAAGAAGAAATGCACGATATGAGTCTGCATTTTGTCAATAAAATACTTAAAGAGGAAAAAAACGCATAGTAATCAAGGATATTGAAGTTAATACAACAAGGAGCTAATACTGTCAAGCATTAGATTGAAAAAAAATCCTCAAAGTTGGACAGTATTCAATATCGGTTAGACCAGAGTGAAAGAGACATTCCCATATGGCATTAGCATAAACTGATATAAACACTTCATTCAGCAATGTGTTAATAGCTATGAAAATTGAACATACCCCTAGGCCCCAGCAATCCCACATCTTTCCAGTGTTTCTCAGAAAAACACTACCATATTCATAGGACGATATTTACAAGAAGGTTGTTTGGATTACATTTGCAAGAATGAAATATTGAAAAATGTGCCAGATGGGGTGCCTGGGTGGCGCAGTCTGTTAAGCGTCCAACTTCAGCCAGGTCACGATCTCGCAGTCCGTGAGTTCGAGCCCCGCGTCAGGCTCTGGGCTGATGGCTCGGAGCCTGGAGCCTGTTTCCGATTCTGTGTCTCCCTCTCTCTCTGCCCCTCCCCCGTTCATGCTCTGTCTCTCTCTGTCCCAAAAATAAATAAAAAACGTTGAAAAAAAAATTTAAAAAAAAGAAAAATGTGCCAGCAACAGAATGCACAACACCAAGAGTGAACCCTAACTTGAACTATGGACTTTGCACGATGATGATGTGTCAGTGTAGATACATCAATTGTAACAAATGTACCTTCTGGTGAGTGATGTCGATGTCCCTGCTGGGGTACACGTGGGGTATGCGTGTTTGGACAAGGGCTATATGGGGAAATCACTGCTCTTTCCTGTTAATGTTGCCATGTACCTATAATTGCTCTTTTAAAAATTAGTCTCTTTTTTTTAATGTTTATTTTTGAGACAGAGAGAGACAGAGCATGAACGGGGGAGGGTCAGAGACAGGGAGACACAGAATCTGAAACAGGCTCCAGGCTCTGAGCTGTCATCGCAGAGCTCGACTCGGGGCTTGAACTCACAGACTGCGAGATCGTGACCTAAGCCAAAGTTGCTTAACCGACTGAGCCACCCAGGCGCCCCTAAAAAATTTGGTCTTTAAAAACATAGAGCAAGGGCACCGGGGTGGTTCAGCCAGTTAAGCATCTGACTCTTGATTTTCGCTCAGGTCATGATCTCACGGTTGGTGAGTTTGAGCCCCTCATTGGGCTCTGCACTGACATGCTGAGCCTGCTTGGGATTCTCTCTCCCTCTCTCTGCCCCTCCCCTGCTCACACAGGCACATGTGCATGAAAGCTCCATCTCAAAATAAATAAACTTCAAAAAAACATCTTTTAAGAAAATAAGCAGAGCAATTTCAGGGCACCTGGGCGGCTCAGTCGGTTAAGCGTCCAACTCTTAATTTCAGCTCAGGTCATGACCTCATGGTGGTAAGATCAAGCCCCAAATCGGGCTCTGCACTGGGTGTGAAACCTGCTTTGTTTTTTAGAATTTTCTGAGGACTCTCAGTATCTGGAATTCAAGAAGGATAGGAGAGAAATGGAGCCGGAAAATATTTTTTATGTTTATTGATTCATTTTGAGAGAGGACAGATGCAAGCAAGGGAGAGGCAGAGAGAGAGAGAGGGAAAGAGAATTCCAAGTAGGTCCCGTGCTGCCAGTGCAGAGCCCGATGCGGAGCTCAGTCTCACAAACTGAGATCACAACCTGAGCCGAAATCAAAAGTCAGATGCTTAACTCACTGAGCCACCCAGGCACTCCTGGAGCAGGAAGATATTTAAATAATGGCCAAAAACTCCCCAAATTTGTTGAAAGACGTAATTTCTTGATTCAAGTAGTTCTGCAAATTCTAAGTAGAACAAATACAAAGAAAAGCACACCTAGGCATATCGTAATCAAACTGCTAAAAACCAAAGATAAAAAGACAATCCTAAATGCAGCCAAAGAGAAATGACACCTTACATAAAAGGGAAACAGCAACATAAATTTCCCTTGATTTCGTATCAGAAACAACTGCAGGCTGGGGCGCCTAGGAGGCTCCGGGGGTTAAGTGTCTGACTTCCGCTCAGGTCATGATCTCACAGCTCTTGAGTTCAAGCCCCGCATCAGGCTCTGTGCTGACAACTCAGAGCCTGGAGCCTGCCTTGGATTCTGTGTCTCCCTCTCTCTCTCTGCCCTTCCCCAACTCACACTGTGTCTCTCTCTCAAAAATAAACATTTAAAAAAAAAAAAAAAAAGGAACACCTGCAGGCAGAGGACAGTGTAATGTTAAGGGGCCGAAGCAGGGATGCCTGGGTGGCTCAGTCGGTTAAGCACCCGACTCTTGGATCTCAGCTCAGGTCTTGGTCTCTGGGTCGTGAGTTCAAGTCTTGCGTTGGGCTCCACACTGGGTGTGAAGCCTACTTAAAAATTACATGAATGAATGAATGAATGGCAGTAGCAGTTGGAACACAGGGACTCACTGGATCAGGTGTGCCATCATATCCAGCCGGCCCTGCTTCAGGGGTAGCGTTGTGCTGATGTAGACAGGGCTGCAAGGAGGGCCACTTACATATGAGCATTCTGTCCTTATCCCATTCAATTTCTCCTCTGTCCTCTCAGACATGCAGGTCCCTGAATTCTGACTTTGACCCCAAGACTTACGTCTGCTCATAATCTGGTTTGGCAAACTACAGCTCGTGGGCTGGCTGCTTGTGTTTGTAAATGAAGTTTTATTGGCACAGTCGTGCCCGTTCGTTGATGTTTTGTCTGTGCCTGAGTTTGGCGGGGACAACCATGGAGTTGAGTCATCGTAACAGAGACCATATGGCTCACAAAGCCGAAATATTTCCTGTCTGAGCCTTTACAGAAGGTTTGTGTCATTGTGACCGAGCCCACATAGCTCACAAAGCAGAAAGTATTTCACTGCTAGGAGGTAACCCAAATGTTCACTCACAAGAAGTAGTTAAACATGATACAGCCATACTAGGGAATACTCTACAACTGTGTAAAAGCTATATGTGAAAAATGAATTCCACGATGGTACACGTAATATGAACCCATTTCTATAACATGCATGGAGATATATAAATATATGTGTACATGCATAGAAATAATGATAAGAAAGATGAATATAAAACTATACACAGTAGGGGCACCCGGGTGGCTCAGTCGGTTAAGCATCCGACTCTTAGTTTCAGCTCAGGTCATGACCTCATGGCTTGTGAGTTGAGCTCCACATCAGGCTCCATGCTGACAGCACAGAACCTGCTTGACATTCTCTCTCTCCTTCTCTCTCTGCCCCTCCCCTGCTCACTCCCTCTGTCTCTCTCTCAAAAATAAATAAAATTTAAGAAAAATTAGCACACTTTACACACTCTGTGTTAGCCAATTTGACAATAAATTATATCAATAAAATAAAATAAAAGTTTTAGTTGGAAGGAAAAAAATTTTTAACAAAACTATATACAGTAGATACCTATAGAAAGAATGATTGTGGGCATGTGTCTGTGATGTAAGGGGGTGTAAATGGGATGTAAGGGGAAACTTTCAATGTGTAGATTCCTACAGCATTTAAAGGAATTACAACAAGAAAAAAATATAGATTTCTTGTGCAATGAAAAGTAGAACCATTATGTACATATGTGAGGATGCATAAGAAAGGAAATGATTTCTAGGTAGGTAGGATTACAGGAGTTTTTATGGTCTTTCAGACATATTTTTGCTACTTTCTTTTACTTCTGTAAGGGTATTGACAATTTCTTTGTGAATAAAAAATATATACATTAACCCTTCTGAAAACTGGTGTTTAAGTGAGAAATTTACTCTTTGGGGAAGTCTTACAAAATGCCACAGAGGAGAGATGAATCTAGAAACTAAGTCTTATCTTAAAAGATCCATGGGACTTTGACCTGAGAAAAAAAGAGGAGTTGAGGAAAAGCAATCCATCTTACATAATATAAAATGGAAGGAAAAAACTGGAGGCTGATGGGAGTGAAAAGTAGCACATGTATTATACTAGAGAGAAAGCTTCAATTGTGGAAGGCTATGGTTATATCCATATAGATATAAGATATGGATGGGTTTGGTCTGCGGACAGAGGAATTTAGACTATTAGGTGATGGAGAAGAAAAGTTGGTATGTAAATAGTACTTTGTAAGCTATCACCACAGTCTCAGACATAATTATTCATAAAGTTTCTATTTGCAGCCCCAGACATTACCAAACAATTCTGTTAAAATTGAAACAGCTGAAGAGATCCAGAAAACGAGTCTTCATAGATGTTTCTAAACTCCATTGCTAACATGCCTAAAAGTGGTAATAAGTTATGAGGTACAGTAATGTAAATAATATAACATATTGCGTATTCAAGAAGAGAATGACCCTGCATTAATCACAAGAAATAGAATATTAATTCCCCCAAAGAATTTTGAAGATGAATATTGCTAGAGTAAACTGAACTACCAATTCCTACGTAATTAATAGACGTTTCTTAATGTTTCAGTATGAAATAAATCCTTGTTTACATCAGAAAAAAAAGAAAAGTAGAACCATTAAAATCTTAATTTATTACAAAAAGATAAAAGAAAAGAAAAACCCAGGTAAGCAGATTATGAGATTCACACCTGACTTTCACGATTCTCACCCCTACAAAAAGGCTTCATCTCTGGATTTGGGGAATAGAAAAATATTTTCATATTTTCCAGACTCTATTTTACTCAAATCTCTCTCTTCACAAATACAACAATATTCCAAACGCATAAACATTTTTGGAAGGGAGAGAAGTCACTTGCTTGTCTGAAAGCTTCCAATTGCTTTACAAGGCACATGGCATAATTCCTTCTCCTCTCATTCTCTTCCCAAAATGCAGATTCCTTCCAAATACCACTTCAAAGAGACTTTCCAAGTCCACCTCTTACCGACCCCTTTCAGGCACTGTGTCAAGATAGTCCCATGTGCGAACATTGATTTTTTTTTTTAATTTATTTTTCAGACAGAGAGAGACACAGCATGAACAGGGGAGGGGCAGAGAGAGAGGGAAACACAGAATCGGAAGCAGGCTCCAGGCTCTGAGCCATCAGCCCAGAGCCCGACGCGGGGCTCGAACCCACGGACCGTGAGATGGTGACCTGAGCCGAAGTCGGACGCTTAACCGACTGAGCCACCCAGGCGCCCCGAACATTGATTTTTTAAGTTTATCTCCAACTGGGAACATGTCCTAGCTCAGCTGCTTGCTAACCGTGTGACCATGGACCAATTAGTTCGTGTCCATAAGTCTTAATTTCTTCATCCCTAGAATGGGTATAAAAAAAGATGTATGAAATAATCTATTTGGTCACTTAACTAATAACATGTTTTCTCTTGTGTGTCTGGCAATACGCTATGTGCTTAGCGCTGGATATCTAACAGGCAAGTGCACAAATGAACGGACCTCCGCGCAAATTAAGGCAAATGCTATGAATAAAACGAGCACCCTGAAACTTCTTTCCAAAATATAACTCTTGAGATGTTGACTGATCAATTGTTGATTGAAAAAACAATGAATGTTTTTTCCAAGTCTTTATAAATTTGGCTTATTTGAAGGCATAATGGGAGAAAAACTTATGATTAGTTAGGATGCTGAAAAACTAGAGTCAAGGTAAAGATAAACGTGACAGTGGACACCACATATAGCAAAAATCAGGGTGGTGTCAGAGGAGTGTCTGAAGTTGGGGACACTGGTCTAAAGGGTTTCCCGTTCCCAGTGGTTAGTTCCGAATGGTGGTTGTCATGAGTGGGAGCCCCCTGGACCAGCTCCAAGTCATGGTCTTTGGCTTTAGACCAACATGGAGGAGGTCAAAACAAAACAAAACAAAAAAGTCAAGTGTGCCCCAAAGGAATGGATCACCCACCTGAGTGTGGATGACAGAAAGTCAAAGAATGAGAGATGGAGACAGAGAGAAAAGTGCCCATCAGGTCAACCATGAACTTTTTCTCAGCGTGGGGTCCCTAACATTTAGTTTTCCATCATGCTTTTCAAAACTTTCCAAATGTTCTGCATTTTTCTCGCATTCCTTTGGAAATCAGAAAACCATGTAATTTTCTCTCTGAATAGGAAGTCAGTGCTGTACTCATAACCTTAACAATAGTTGTGTGGGAAATAAGTTTAAGAATTCTCTAACTTAAACTTAAGGGTTAACAAAGCATAGGGTGGAAAGCCCCCCGCAGGGCGAAAGCACCCAAGGTTACTTAGCGAGACAAGTAAATTGTTATCCTTAAAACTGCATGCTCCATCAATCTTAAACTTTAAAGATAGCAGCTAATTAGTTATATCGCCTACAGGAAAACACTTTCCATCTGGCGCCAGTATATCATTGTGCTTTGATCACAACTTCAAATGCCACCTGCCCCCCCCCAAACCCTTTGCTTCTTACGCACACAAGTTAATGGCTACTATCTGATTGTTTTCTTCTGCATGTTCGCCGCGTATGTAGAATCTTGAGAGCTCAGTACCTATGGAGACACAACCCCTATTCGGGGCCCTTGTCTCCTCCCAGACATTAGCCTCTCTCGTTTTCATTTCTGCATCTGCTCTCTTGCTGGACGAGAACTCCGGACTCAAAGTCTGAGCTATAATTGCTCGAGGACATTGTATGGCACACCTGCCCATGGATGAAGGGGCAGAGAAGAGAGGTGTGGGCACAGCTGCTCCTTTTTCTTCTCTTGAAGAAACTCCTCAGACAGATCTCTTCACCAGGCTCCCCCAGGCTCTCCCCTTTGCTCACTACTTCTAGTCCATTTCTCCACCTCCCTTCCCATCTTGGTCTGCCGGCATCACTATATTCCCCTACCTCTATCCACCTAGTCTTCCCTAAGTCTGCAAACCCTGCCCCCACCTTCTACAAACCATTGCCCACCCCTTCATCATCCCATTTTCTCTCCCATTCCAATCTCCCTAGTCCAGTAACCTCCACCAAGTCCAGAGTCACCCTGCTCCCAATGGCAAAGAACACCAAGAACATTCTGATTCCATTCAAACATCCATCACCTATTTCCTTCCCTGGTCTCATATATCTGCCCAACCCTTCCCATTCTTCTCACACTTTTCCTATATCCCTATTTCAACAGCAGCCTTTCAGCCCCTCACCTGGCACCCTGAGCCCTACCAGGGATGCAAACACCTCTAGCCTTCCTCTGTCTCTACCAAATACTTGGCCCCATATTAAATTTATTATAATTTCTCCCCAAGTTCTCACTCCTTCCCATGCTTCCAGGGCTCCTGTACTTCACTGCCTTCTTTTACAACCACACATTCTTGTTTCCCCTTGTTCTCCCCTCCATCCACCCTGCTTGTACTCAATGGTTCCAGCCACCTGAGAACCACTGGACTTCTGTCCATCCCAGATCGCCAGATCAATAATCCCCAGAGTGTCCTGGGTGCTCCAGTCCCACCAGCTCACCTCATTTTTCCTCTGGTCCACAAACCTCCCCCATTTTCCCGCCCCCTCCCTTCCTGTTCCCCCAGTTGTTATACCACCTCAGACCTATTCAGCCCACCGTCCTGAATCCCCGCAAGCCCTCTAAGGGGCCCCACTCCTGCACCTTCCTGCACCCTCCAGCCACCATTCCTCCATGTCTCCCTCTATCTATCCCCTGTCCCTCCTTGTCTCTCCCATCCATCCCCTACCCCCTGTCTACGGCCGTACTCACCCCTGATGCTGTCTCTCTCCAAATCCCTGTTGCTCCCACTTCCCCCCAGCCCCTACACACCACCTAGTGTCTCCCCAGTTCCCCTAACACCAGCTTCTCTCAAAACAACCCAATTCCTATCAAGCCCCCTCACCATCCCTGATCTTCCCATCTTCACTCACAAAATATCTCACTTAGTTCTTCCCAGGCCCCTATCCCTACCTATCAGTCTTTGGAACTCCTAGCCCAGAATGCCCCAAAGGAAGGACGACTGATCTAGCTCAGCCCCTAGCATTCCCCAGTGGTCGGTCCCCTCCATGCATTCTATTTTACTACTCCTTCCCCCAATGCCCTGGCTTCTATTTCACTTCTCAAGCCCACCTTTCTGGGGCACCTGGGTGGCTCAGTCGGTTAAGCAGCCTACGTCAGCTCAGGTCATGATCTCGTGGTTCATGGGTTCAAGCCCCACATCAGGCCCTGTGCTACAGCTCAGAGCCTGGAGGCTGCCTCTCTCTTTGCCCCTTCCCTGCTTGTTCTCTCTCTCTCTTTCTCTCTCTCTCTCTCTCTCTCTCTCTCTCTCTCAAAAATAAATAAATAAACATTTTTTAAAGCCCCCCTCTGAATCCCTGGGAACTTCCATATCCCAGATGCTCTCTCTTGCAACCTTACATGGCTAGGACCCAAGCACCCAACCTCTGGATATCAAAGTCGTCCCTGGGACTTGACAACTCTAAGTCTGCATGTTCTGCTGTTTGTGGTTTTGTGGTCCCTGACTTTTAAACTTCCTGGTTCCATGACACATGGGCTCCTTAACTTTCAGCTTCTGAAAACTTCTTGTAACATACTTCTGGTGTCCAGATTCTACGTTCTCTACCAAGGTGTTAAATCCTGATTGAGTCCCTGCTTCCTCGTCCACACAATAGCCATCAGATCAAGGAATGGGGGCAAGTGGTGATGTAAGCTGCTCACAGCCGCCCCCCAAAGCAGAGAGCTGAAGGGAAAGACCTCTTCAACCTTGTCTCTTCGTCCCTCGCTGCCACCTTTGATGGATGGGTCTTGTACTGGAGCTCTAGTGTGAGAAGTGGAATCTCACTTCAGAGACTTGCCTCATGGCAGTGTCTAACTTGAGGACGGAATTCTGGGGAAATGAGCTAGAAAACAGCCATGCCCACTTGCCCTGGTTAACTCTTGTCTTTGGGTTTCCTACCAGAACTTAGTCTTTATTTTCTCACTTAACATTCAAAAATGACCCATCAGGAAATTAACATTGTTATTCCCATTATAAATAAGGAGACAAGATTTGATAGGCTTTAAAAGTGAAGATAAAGGGACAAATGCTGAGATCTGCCTCCCAAACCGTAACCATCTAGGGATGCTGCTATCAGATAACCCTCGAGCTCTCTCCCACCTGCCCTCCCCAACGAGGGTTTGCCCCATGCCTACCATGTCCCCACAGGCACAGGATCCCCTAGACCACAGTACCCCTTTCTTCTGGTTTTCCATCTTACAGATTGTTGTGGACTGAATGTTTGTGCCCTCCTACCCAATTCATATGTAAATTCCCTAGCCGCCCCCCACCCCCCCCATGAATGTTGTATGTAGGAAAATCCGTTGAGGTGAGTTTTCTGGCTCATAGATTGTCAAAATCTGGACGCATCTTTGTAGGAAGGAGAGGCTTCGGTGAAGGGCTTAACCCAGAGTGACCAAGAAATTGAGCCACAGCTGGCCCTTTCTATGTTGGAAGTTTTCTAAGCACACTTAAAGGCACATAAAAATTCCAGATTTTGCAGGAACTGAATGTCAAGCATGGTTGACATCTTTCACATTGCCGACACGATGAATTTCTTGAAACACACACAACAAAGTCTTACTTGTCCTCTGGCAGGGGCTCAGAGAATAACAGTTCCAGTTTTCCACGGATTTAAGAATATATAATTCAAAAGGTTGTTTTAATTAACCTAGAAAAAATAATATTTTACAAATTATGTCTAAGACCACAGAAAGATAATTTTAAAGTTTCCATTGAAAAAATAAATAAGAAATTTAAGAAGCCTTCAATTTTTTTGTGAGTTTCAATCATCAAATTTTCTTGCCAGATGGTTATGTCAGAGGAACATCATAAAGGCCATATCACAATGTACTTTGAGAAACACTGGTCTTCCTCAAAAGTCCCATCTCCCTGCATTTCCTAACCCCCAAGGTATAGAAGACAAGAACAATGAAATGCGCTACAGAAAAAAAAAAAAAAAGTGATCTGTTTCAAGATATATGTCCTGGTCTCTCTGCTTCTGAGTTTGTAAAATGTTGCTTTACACATGGAGAAATAAAGGAGAGTGGGGAGGGAAATTAATGCAAGTCTGGAATACTGTGTGTCGTCAATCACCTAAGATGTAAAGTAAAAAACATGGATTTCGTCTTGTTCCCCCTTATCCTTTCCATTCCCAATATAAGTTACTTCTTCCCGGGTCTACAGGAAGATCACTGTAATTTCTGGTGTTTGAGTGGGGCAGGCTCCCATGCTAATCTCTATACAATAAGTTGAAAAAAATTGTGCTTCATGAAATTATTCAGAACTGAACACAAGAGCAAATATTTTGTTTTTCTTGAACGAGGCTTCAGGAAGCCACAGAAGAGATGCCAGGATGAGGCCCTCCTGTATCTTCAAACACCAGAGGCACCAAGTTTTAGGAGACAGCCGAAGATAAAGTCACATTAAGCAATGGATTTGCTTGGTTCTTTGCCCACAGATAGTAGAAACAGCTGATCAGATTACTTACATTTTAGACACCTTCATTGGCTATCTGATGCTAGTTTTCTCACAGAAAGTATGTTTCTTTCCTTCGCTGGGCATATCATCTCAGGGTAGGGGGTAGATATTTACTCAAAAACTATAATATAAGGCAGATTTTTGGTGGTTCTACCATAGGCAAACCTCACCTACATACAATAGGTGGGGTGCCTGGGTGGCTCAGTCTGTTAAGCATCTGACTTCGGCTCAGGTCATGATGTCACAGTTCATGAGTTCGAGCCCCACGTCGGGCCCTGGTGCTGACAGCTCAGAGCCTGGAGCCTGCTTCAGATTCTGTGTCTCCCTCTCTCTCTGCCCCTCCCCTGCTTGTGCTCTGTTTCTCTCTCTCTCTCTCTCTCTCTCTCTCTCTCTCTTTCAAAAAGAAAGTAAGAGAAAGAAGAAAGAAAGAAAGAAAGAAAGAAAGAAAGAAAGAAAGAAAGAAAAGTGAATGGAACAATGGGCCACTAGCTAAAGAATACCAGCAGCCTCTAGATGCTGGAAAAGATGAGAAAACAAAACTCCCCCATAGTCTCCAGAAGGAATTCAGCTCGGCTGACACCTTGATTTTAGTCCCCTAAGACCCATTTAAAACTTTGAACTTCTAAATCTGTAAGATAAATTTTTGTGTGGTTTTTAGCAGTGCGTCTGTGATAGCTTGTTTACGACAGCGGTAAGAAACTAATACAATCAAAGTATAGGAGTGGAAATATCCATCTTCTGGGGCTCTGGAGCAAGGGAAGCTCAGGTCCTAGTCAGGGGATCCTAGGAGCTAGCTCCCAGGGATGGGAACATGGCCTTGCTGACGCTGAGCTAATTCAAGAACATGAAGGGTTAAGTACTGTTAGCATGCCCTAAACAGAAAGGTGTGGGCTGAGTGTCACATTCTTCCTGAGGAAGCTCAAGCCCCGAGTGGGACAGGGCTGTGATACGGCCAGAACGGAGCATCTCAGATCTTTGGGACCCTTCCCTTGTACAGATGACATCTGCACTGAGGGAGGCTGCATTGGTCCTGCCTAGTTACACTCCACATCCTTGGCTGAAAAAGCGTTCACAGTGTGTGTGTGGGGGGGGGGGGGGGGGGGATGTCCAGCCCCCTTCCACCAAAGCATGAGGCACCTGAAAGCCTGCAAGTGGAAGCAAGTAATTCGTTCCAGTTGAGTGAACCCAAGAAAACTGTCTCATGTGTATGGAAGAGAGGAAGGAGGCAGTGAAAGATTTTAGATGTTTACCGATTTGACCAAGTTCACATAGCAAGCCCTTGATAGAGCTGGTATTTCATTCCAGACCTGTTTCAGTTGGAGAACTAAGATCTACACGATGCTCTTGGGTCATAAGGAAATACTTGGGTGTCAATAAGGAGACATGATGGTCAATAATAAAACAACAGGGCAGAGGGGCGCCTGGGTGGCTCAGTTGGTTAAGCATCTGACTTCAGCTCAGGTCATGATCTCGCGGTTCGTGGGTTCGAGCCCCACATCAGGCTCTGTGCTGACAGCTCAGAGCCTGGAGCCTGTTTCGGATTCTGTGTCTCCCTCTCTCTCTCTCTGACCCTCCCCTGTTCATGTTCTCTCTCTGTCTCAAAAATCAATAAACGTTAAAAAAAAAAAAAAAAAAAAAAAAAAACAGGGCAGAGAATTGTTTTGAAATTCCCGAGAGAAAGAGGCGTCATAAACTAATCAGTAGTTTGTTCTAATATTTTACTCCCCTCCTGGTCAGGCAGTTCATTCATTCATTTATTCATTCATTTGTTTGCTCATTGGATAATTATTGAGCACTTGGAAAGTTGGGAAGAGATTGACGAACAAGCAAGTTCCTGCCCCTTCTGCAGCTGTGGTGTGTTCATTTAATTTAATTTAATCAGCCACACAGCAATTATGTGCAGAGCATTTCTGTATGCCTGACGCTGTGTGAAATGTTGGGGATACATTAGGGAGAAAACCAACACGGTGCCTGCTGGGGCTGAAATCTAGAGGGAGGACAGACACTAATCAAAGAGCAAACACCAAGAGTAAAATGACTCTGACAAATGCTCGGCAGGAAAAGCCTAGGGGCTATGAGAGTGGAAAACAAGAAAATCTGACCTAATCTGAGCGAGAAGAGAAGGCTTCTCAGAGGAATAGACACATGAGCTAAGATCTCAGGGCTTCCATAGTTTTGTGTCAAGGAAGACAAAAGAGTGTTTCAAGGAGAGGAAATATATGCAAAGCCTTTGTTCCAAAGAGGCACAGTGAAGGGGCGCCTGGGTGGCTCAGTTGGTTAGGCGAATGACTTCAGCTCAGGTCATGATCTCACGGTTCACAAGTTCGAGCCCCGCATCAGGCTCTGTGCTGATGTTTCAGAGCCTGGAGCCTGTTTCCAATTCTGTGTCTCCTTCTCTCTCTGTCCCTCCTCTGCTCGCGCTCTGTCTCTCTCTCATAGAGAGAGAAGGGCATGTGAGTAGAATCTAGAGGGGATAAGGATGGAGTGTTTCATGAGAAAGGACTGAGAATCAGTGTCACAAGTTTCTGAGAAAATGTAGGGCCATGGAGATCATTGTGGGTCTAAAAGATGTTTGTTTCAGGGCATGACGGGGAAAAGAAACCATATTTGCTAGGTTGAGGGAGTGAGTTTAAGGCAAGGAAATGGAGACAGAGAGAAAAGTCAGCTCTTAATCTGTGGCTAAAAAAAGGTAAGTAGTACATGCTTTTAATTTTTTTTAACATTTTTATTTATTTTTGAGAGACAGAGAGAGGCAGGGCACGAGCGGGGGAGGGACAGAGAGCGAGGGAGACACAGAACCCGAGGCAGGCTCCGGGCTCCGAGCTGTCAGCACAGAGCCCGACACGGGGCTCGAACCCACAAACTGTGAGATCATGGCCTGAGCTGAAGTCGGACGCTCAACCGACTGTGCCACCCAGGCACCCCAGTGGTACCTGTTTTTTAAGATAGAAGAGAACCAAACATGTTTCCTTGACTATGGGAGGAATATTCCCAGATGGTAACAGAGGGAAGGGGAAGGAGAGAGGGAGAACGTGTGAACAGTAACTTAAAGATAACTGATAAGGCATGACGATGGGATCCAAAGAGCAGGTGGAAGCAGTCTCTACTGAGCAGGAGAGAGACCGCATCCATGATACGGGGATGTGAAAAGGATGCACGAGGATGTTTGGTTGGAATAGCCAACGGCACAGAGTTCACAAGGTGTCATCGTGAGGGCTCTGATTTTCTCTGTGAAACAGATGGTGAGAACGTTTCCTGCAAAAGAGGGAAGAGACAGAAGATTCAGGGGCAGAACCAGTGGTAGTGGAGGTTGGGTGAACAAGGTAAAGAGAGAAACACAGAAGGACTTCCTGGCAGCATAGGGGGCTCCTTTAGATGGGAAGGAAGACCCAAGGGATTTCACAGAAAGTGGAAGAGGTGAGAAAACGTAGGAAAAGAACTTGGTTAAGGGGTTGGGCGTCCGACTTCGGCCGAGGTCATGATCTCACGGTTCGCGAGTTCGAGCCCCGCGGCGGGCTCTGTGCTGACAGCTCGGAGCCTGGAGCCTGCTTCGGATCCTGCATCTCCCTCTCTGTCCCTGCCCTGCTCACGCTCTGTCTCTGTCTCTCTCTCAAAAGTAAATAAACACTTAAAAACTTTTTTAAAAGAACTTGGTTAAGTCTAAACCAGTAGGTGTTGGCTCTTGGTAGCCATCGCCACGAATTATCCTACGCCATTGCTGTTGTTCCTTCCTGGCTCCGCAGTGGGTAGAGGGTGCGGAAAATACCAGGCGGTCTGGTGAGAAAGTCCAAAATGCCAGCCAACACTTCTTTCTGTTTAATTCATAAATACGCACACCAACCTTCCCCATGGTTGCCTTTCTGGGCCTTTGCCTTTTCTGCTCAGTGACTGTGCGATACGGGTGGGTGTAGAGAAAAAGGATAAGGATAATGTAGCTCTGACGAGAACGCGCATCACCCCTTCAGATCATTGATTCTTGTTTGCTTGGGTAGCCATGCCTGCCACACGGCAGGTGTGTAATAAGAGTGTTGGTGTGTAAGAGTTAAGAGGAACACGGTTCCCTGAGGACTAAGAACAACATATAGTCTTAAACAAACCTTTCCAACGAGACCGTGGGTAATAGTCCATGAGTCAAACGCAAACCAAGGGGGAACCACCCTAGAGCGTCATCTATCCGCTGCATGTAAAGTTGTTCAGTGTGACAAGCACTGTACTTGGACAAGGACAGCACTCAAGTGGATCAGTTAGGGAAGGGCTGTGGGAGCAGAAGGCGATCCTACCGTGTTGGGGGTGGAGGCATCAGACACGGCCCTGCTGGACAGTGTGTAATTCTCAGGCTCAGCTTTGGCTTTCCTGACCCTTCTAAACCATTTCCCGTACTGCTCCCGGACCTGCAGGGGCGAAGCATGCTCTGGGTCAGCTCACTGGGCGGGGTGGGGACAGGAAGAGTCCTGGATGGGGGCCGGACCGTGGTACCTGCTGGCTGAGGAGGCAGTACAGCAGGAAGATGAACGCTCCCTGCATGCTGTTGATGATGGTGAAGAGGTAAGCCATGACGCGGGCAGCTGGCCCCACCTGCAGGATGCCCAGACACCACGTGCAGCCCAGGATGAGGAGCTGAGCCGTCGTTTTAAATGTCAGCATCCTGGGTAGGAGGAGAGACGAGGCTCGTGATGCACCGGGAGCAACGCAAGCCATTCTCCTCCCTGTCCCACGGAGGCTGCGTCACCCCCTGTCGGTGACGAGTTCTCAGACTGACTTGTGATCGGCTCTGATCTTTACTGTCAGTGATTCCCCACAGCCAAAATGCCACTTGGGACCAGGAGAGTGTCTTGATTTGCATTGAGGAGGATAGGGATACCTCACAATGTAAGTTTCAAAAGTTTTACGGTGCTCCCTGGAGATCCTGAAATTCATTCAACCAACACCACCGAGGAGGCTCTGTGCTGGGACCTGAGCATTAAAAATAACAAAGGCTGGGGCGCCTGGGTGGCGCAGTCGGTTGAGCGTCCGACTTCAGCCAGGTCACGATCTCGCGGTCCGTGAGTTCGAGCCCCGCGTCAGGCTCTGGGCTGACGGCTCGGAGCCTGGAGCCTGTTTCCGATTCTGTGTCTCCCTCTCTCTCTGCCCCTCCCCCGTTCATGCTCTGCCTCTCTCTGTCCCAAAAATAAATAAAAAACGTTGAAAAAAAAAAAATAACAAAGGCAAGGGGCACCTGGGTGACCCCATTGAGTGGCTGACTTAAGCTCAGGTCGTGATCTCGTGGTTTGTGAGTTCGAGCCCCACACTGTGAGTGTGGAGGCTGCTTGGGATTCTTTCTCTCTCTCTCTCTCTCAAAAGAAATAAATAAACTTGAAAAAAAACAACAGGGGCGCCTGGGTGGCTCAGTCGGTTAAGCGGCCGACTTCGGCTCAGGTCATGATCTCGCGGTCCGTGAGTTTGAGCTCCGTGTCGGGCTCTGTGCTGACAGCTCGGAGCCTGGAGCCTGTTTCCGATTCTGTGTCTCCCTCTCTCTGACCCTCCCCTGTTCATGCTCTGTCTCTCCCTGTCTCAAAAATAAATAAAACGTTAAAAAAAAAATTTTTTTTTTTAAAAAAGGCAAGATTTCTCTTTTCATTTGGAAAGGATAACGGTAGGAACGTGGAAGAAATAGCATTAAATCTGCACAAAGGTTGCTGGAACAAAGGATTGCCCTCGCCTCCCAGAAGATTCGACACTGGCTAGGATTTTCTCAGGAGAAAGGACGGGAACAGGGGTGAGAAGGAGCCTGCACTGAGCGGGGCAGCAAGTGGAGGCTGGGCTGTGGAAACAGCCACAGGTTTTTCTAAGTGCTTTGTGGGAACATAAATGTTCCCTGCACCTTCGTCCTAGGATTCCCTGGCAAAAGTCCAAAGAATGTTTAGTGACCAAGGTCAATTCTTCCTGTTGCTGAGGGAAGCAACAAGCTGGGGCTAGAAATGGACAGAACATTTCGGCCAGAGTGCCAGCTCTTCTGACTGAGAAGGTCAACTACACCTCTTTACTCTGGGTCCCCTCAGAAGAAACACTAAGGACCACCGAGGCACACGGCTTTGCCCTTTGGACCACCTATGCCCGTGGGGTTGTCACTCTCTCCTCCACCTTACCTTGTGTTCTGGAGGGTGGATACGTCGCTGTTGAGGGAAGACAGCTTGCTTTGCAAAATCCAGAGGGTCATGAAAAACAACACTAAATTGACCTTCAGGAAACCACAGAAGGTTTATTGAGTACAATTTCAATCAGTTATCTGTCTCCCAGCCTGCCCCACATCAATCCCACATTTAAGTCGTTTTCATATTAAGTAACCGTGTTAGAGCTCATAGTTTTAGGAGCAGTCTTAGAAAACCAAACCCCCCCCAAAAAAATGACAATCCAGGGACATTCCAGCCCCCGTCACCCCCCCCCCCCCTTATAATTCTGCTCTTCTAATGACCCTCAGCTGAGCATTAAGGATGCTCTGACATCATCACTCACAGAGATAATGACACAGACTGGTCCCAGGAAGCTCCATATAAACATCTTTGCTGGATGGAGCCAGCAGCTGAGCAAGAGAGAGAGAGTAAAAAATGCATTCATCCTGAGGAATGTAGAACAATTATATAAATTCGTTCATTCATTCATTCATTCATTCATCAACAAATACTGACTCTTCCATGACAGGCTCTGTCATTGGCAAAGAAAGTAAACAGTCTTAAGACCCACAAATCTCACGTGGAGTAGGAGACACATAATTAAACATACTGTAACAATAAAAATGTGCAGCTATAAGAATGTATCATTGGATGTCATGCTTAGTTTGGAATCTGAGGGATTTGGATGGTGAAGGAAGATTCCCTAAGGAAATTATATGCTTAGTTGAGTTATTTTTTTTTCTGTTGTTTTGTTTTGTTTTGTTTTGTTTTGTTTTAGATAGAGCGCAAGCAAGGGAGAGGTGTGGAAGGAGAGAGAGAGAGAGAGAGAGAGAGAGAGAGAATCTTAAGCAGGTTCTGCGCTCAGCACAGAGCCCGATTTGGGGCTCAATCCCACCACCCCAGGGTCGTGACCTAAGACGAAACCAGGAGTCAGACACTCAACTGAGCCATCGAGGCACCCCTTAGCTGAGATATTAATGGTGAATGATGTTACTGAGATAAACAGTGTTGGAGCAAGGGAGAGGCCCACAAACATGTTAACAGTTCGGGAGAGTCGTGTGAGCCATCCCTAACATGGTTTTAGGGGCCTTTCTTGCACTGTTCAATCTAATTTTTTTTCATCAAACTGCAAAACCCATCAACTTATTTTAATTTTGTTTTTCATGGCTTTATGGAGATATCTTTTACATACCATAAAATTCACCCATTTAAACCACACAGTTCAGTGATCCTTAGAATACTCGCAGAGTTGTGCGACCAGCACCAAAATCTAACTCGAGGACATTTGCGACTCCTTAAGAGAAATTTCGTTCCGGGGCGCCTGGGTGGCTCAATGGGCTGAGCGTCTGACTTCGGCTCAGGTCGTGACCTCCAGGCTTGTGAGGCTGAGCCCCGGCTTCAGATCCTCTGTCCCCCTCTCTCTCCGCCCTCCGCCCTGCTTTTGCTCTCTCTCTCTCTCTGTCAAAAATAAATACACATTTTTTTTAAAAATAAGTAAAAAATAAAGCGTGAGGACTTCAGCCAAAATCGTTTAAAAAAAAGACATTTCATGCACAGAAGCAGTCACTGTGTTCGTACTCCACTCCCACCGGAGCCCCAGGGCACTGTTAATCTGCCTTCTCACCTAATGGATTTGCCTACTGTGAACACTTTACATAAATAGTATCATGCGATATGTGGCCTTTCGTGACTGAATTCTTTCATTCAGCGCCGTGTTTTCAAAGTCCGTTCACATCACAGCACATATTTATGGCTGAAAACAATATGTCTCATTCTTTTTCTCACGGCTAAATGATATTCTGTGTGTGGCCAGATCATACGTGGCCTATCCATTCGTCAGTTGAGGGGCATTCGGTTGTTTTCAGTTGTCTCCAATTTTGAATACTGCTGTTATGAGCATTCGTGTACAAGGGTTTGGTGGGGTTTTTTACATTTATTTGCTTTTGAGAGACAGAGAGAGACGGAGCACGAGCGGGGGAGGGGCAGAGAGAGAGAGGGAGACACAGAATCGGAAGCAGACTCCGGGCTCTGAGCCGTCAGCACAGAGCCCGACGCGGGGCTTGAACTCACGAGCCGTGAGATCATAACCTGAGCTGAAGTCGGAGGCTTAACCGACTGAGCCACCCAGGCGTCTCGTACAAGGTTGATTTTTTTAAGTTTATTTCTTTTGAGAGAGAGAGAGAGAGAGAGAAAGAATCCCAAGCAGGCCCTCTGCTGTCAGCACAGAGCCCAACACAAGGCTCAACCTCACAAAGCGGGAGATGACGACCTGACCTGCTTAACCAAATGAGCCACTGAGACGCCCCGTGTGTGAACCTATGTTTTCATTTGTTTGGGGTATGTACCCAGGAGTGGTGTTGGTTGGTCGTGGTAGCTCTATATTTAACCCTGTGAGAAACTGTCAAACTGTGTTCCAAAGTGACCGCACCATTTACATTCCAACCAGCAATGTAGGAGTGTTCCGAATTTTCCACATCCTTGCAAGTAGTGTTTATTGTCTTTTTTTTAACCATTTCAACTAATAGGTATAAAGTAATATCTCATTTACAGTTTCTGACTTGCATTTTCCTGATGACTAAGGCTAGTGAGCATCTTTTCGTGTACTTATTGGCCATTTACCTATCTTTGGAGAAATGTCTATTAAAATATTTTGTCCACTTTTGAGTTCATTTGTTTATTCAAATAATCTCTACAGCCCCCCATGGGGGCTTGAATTCATGACCTCAAGATCAAGAGTCGCATGCTTTTCCAACGGAGCCAGCCAAGGGCCCCTATTTTGTCCATTTTTAACTTGAGCTATTTGTCTTTTGTTGGTGAGTTATTTGATTTAATTTTTAACCCCAGCACAAAACAGATATTCTCTTATGACCACACATTGGTAATTAATGCATAGAGAGCTTAGGCCTATTGCTGAAGATTTTACTGATAGTGACAGAATTCACTTTTGATCCTACATTAGGGTAAAGTAGAGAGTGAGCAGGGCATTTCAGAACAGTGGACAGGTGCACCTGGGTGGCTCAGTTGGGTAAGCAACCAACTCCGGCTCAGGTCTTGATCTCATGGTCCATGAGTTCGAGCCCCACGTTGGGCTCTGTGCTGACAGCTCAGAGCCCGGATCCTGCTTCGGATTCCACGTCTCCCTCTTTCTCTGTCCCTTCCCCACTCGTGCTCTGTCCCTCTCTGTCTCAAAAATAAACTTTAAAAAGCATGAAAAAAAATTTAAAAAATGAAAAGAGCAATGGACAGTTTGCTAGGCCATTTCAGGACAACTGAAGTATAGACGAAAAAGAATGTAAGCAAGAAAGAACTACAGTGTCCAAGAAAGACACCTGGAGACAGCTCAGGTGAATCAGGTGAGCATACGTTTTAGCAGCACGTTGTGGTTAATAGTGCATGTTCTGGGAACTGACCTCCTGAGTGGAGGAGTAAGGACCTTGATGAACTTGCTCTCCTTCTAAAACAGCAAAGATACAAGCAAAACAACTAAAACCAACCACTTCGGAACTGTGGCAATTACCCAGCACCACAGAACAAGTTGAAAAATAGTCTAACCAAGAGACACTACTGAACCTCAATAAGATTGTGGGGAGAAAGGAGTCTGGGATGTTTTAACTCAGAGCTATCTCAGTTCTGTCTCTCCCCAGCTTAGTGGTGCAGCAGCCAGAAGTTGACAACGTTGAAGACAGCAGAGAGATCTGACTATTTTGGAAGCTCCGTGAAACACATCATCATCACCCCCAGAACACAACCAAGTTTTTTTCTAACTCTGTAGTTTCCTAACTCTTTATTCTCTAAATTTGGTGCCTATTTGATTCGACTGAGAAATCATGGGGGAGAGGAGAGCTGACTCTGGGGCATTATCAATACAATAACAAATTATGGCCCCATTCCCAGCTGCCTAAGGCTGTGATTTCAGGTGGGATCAAAAGAACTTGTCTGGGGGGCGCCTGGGTGGCTCAGTCGGTTAAGTGGTCGACTTCAGCTCAGGCCATGATCTCGCGGTCCGTGAGTTCGAGCCCCGCGTCGGGCTCTGTGCTGACAGCTCAGAGCCTGGAGCCTGTTTCGGATTCTGTGTCTCCCTCTCTCTCTGACCCTCCCCCGTTCATGCTCTGTCTCTCTCTGTCTCAAAAATAAACATTTAAAAAAAAAAAAAAAAGAACTTGTCCGGGAATTTAAAAGGAAATACTGGACCACTCAAGGACGATGAAAATTTTTGAAAATCTCTGAAATATTCCTGCAAATCTGAGGATGCATAAGGGTATGGCTCCACTCAAAAAAGGCACGGGGAGAAAAGAAAGCACTAGTCTCTGACCTCTGTCTGACCTTGAGGCTTTGTGCAATCAGAAAGTGAAAGCTAAGACTGTTATGTAAACTTCCTGAAGTTTGAAGGTGCGGTCTTCTCACACAGATACCTTTTTAGAAGAATGCAAAGTATATAGGCAAAGCATTTAAGGAAATCTTCCAGAACAAACAGTTGGTGGCCACTAAATAAACTGACCCAGGTGCGACCAACACCCTAGGAACCCATGATTAAAAACAAAAATAAGAACTTTAAAAAAGCTAGCAGAGAACTCAGGGAACACACACTGCAAGGAATGGCCAATCTACAGAATTAATCCAGGAAAGTCACTAAACAAACAAACAAAGACACCAACAAACCAGAAATAACAACATATCTTGAAGGGTGGAGGAAACTGAAACAGCAGGATTACAATATATTATCTAAAATATTGAGTTTTCACAAAAAAGTATAATATACCCAAAGAAACAGGAAAATGTGCAACATACACAGAGGAAAAAAATCAGTCAAAAGAAAGCATCTCTGAGAAGGCACAGACTTCGAATCTTGTAGATAAAGTCTTTACATCAGTTATTATAAATATATTAAAAACACAAAACCATTTCTGAAAAATGAAAGAAAAGTAGGACAACAATGTTTCACCAAATAAGGGATATGAATAAAGCAATAGATATTCTGTATGGAACCAAATAGAAACTCTAGAGTTGAGAAATACAAAAACTGAAGTGAGAAATTCACCAGAAGGGCTCAACAACAGATTTGAGCTGGTAAAAGAAAAAAAATAAATAAATTTGAATATACATCAACAGAAACTACGCAGTCTGAGGAACAGAAAGAAAATAGGATGAAGAAAAATGAACAGAACCTCAAGAGATTTATGGCATAGGACAAGTGCTCCAACACATACACAGTTGGAATCCCAGAAGACAAAGCAAAAAGGGCAGAAAAATACTTAAAGAATGAATGGCTAAAAACTTCCCAAAGGTGAAGCTCAAGGAACTACAAGTGGAATAAATTCAAAGAGATCCACACTGAAACGCATCATAGACCTATTGAAAAAAGGCAAAGACAAAATCTTTAAAGTGGCAGGAGAAAGTTGATTTTTCATGTACAAGGGACCCTCAATAAGATTAACAAGTGACTTCTTGCCTGAGATCATGGAGAAGGCAGTGGAATATCATCTTCAAGGTATCAAAAAAAAAAAAAAATGATGGTCAACCAAGACTTCTGTATCCAGCTAAATTCTCCTTGAGAAATGAAGAAATGAAGGCATTTCAAGATAAAAATAAGATCATTCTTGTTTGCTAATTGGTTACAAGAAACCCTAAATAAGTCAGGCTGATATGAAAGGAGACTAGAGAGTAACTTCAATCCAAACAAAGAAATAAAGAGCACCAATAAAAGTAACTATGTGGGTATTACGAAAGACACTGAAGTATATTTTTGTTTGTAATCCTTTTCTTCTCCTGTGTTAAAAGATAACCACGCAAAGCAATACTTTTAAAACTGTGTCAATGGGCTTGTAAGGTACAAAGATATAATTTTTATGACAGCAATAATAAAAAGGAGGAGGAAAGGAAGGTAGGGATATTAGGTTGCACAATGGTTTTTTAGATACAAAATCCTAAGCACAAAAAGCACAAAAATCCTAAGCACAACAAAAGAAAAACTAAGTGGACTTCATCAAAATTAAAAAACTTCTCTGCTTTAAACTTTTCACTTTGCAAGAAAGTGAAAAGACATGGAGAGGTAGAAAATATCTGCAAATCACAAATTGATGAGGCACTACCATCCGGAATATACTAAGAACTCAAAAACTCAGCAAGATGACAAATAACCGAATTTAAAAATGGACAAAAGGTGGGGCACCTGGGTGGCTCTGTCGGTTAAGCATCCGACTTCGGCTCAGGTCATGATCTCACAGTCCGTGAGTTCGAGCCCCGCGTCGGGCTCTGTGTTGACAGCTCAGAGCCTGGAGCCTGCTTCAGATTCTGTGTCTCCCTCTCTCTGACCCTCCCCCATTCATGTTCTGTCTTTCTCTGTCTCAAAAATAAAAATAAGCTTTAAAAAAAATGTTTTTTTTAAATGGACAAAAGGTTTGAAAAGGTGTTCCTCCAAAGAAGATATGTAAATGGTCAATAAACACGTGAAAAGCCACTCAGCATCACTAGTTATTGGGGAATTGCAAGTCTGAACCACAATGAAAGAACACTTAAAACTCATGCAGAAGGCTAATATTAAAAATGCAGAAAATAACTGTTGATGAGGCAGAGTGTGGGGAATAAGCTTAAGAATCCCTGAGCTTGCACCGATGGGTTAACAAGGCATAAGGAAATAGAAAGCCAGAGGATGAATGCATCCAAGATTAGGTAAACAAGATTAGGTATTCAGGGTGGAAATGCCTCCCAACTTAGTACAATAGCAGAAAGCTGCTTTCCAAGAAAGGAAGGACCTAAATAGGTAAACAGGTAAACAGGGCTATAGACCTCAGTAAGGTGAAGTTGCCCAGAATGGAGCTAATTAGCAAAAGAAACATGCCTCGTTGACCCTGAGGTAGCATGTTCTTTCTTTCTTGTGCCCTAGGCAAGTTTAGGTAAACAGATGTGGCGTTTCATGTCTGCTGTAAACAACCACCTGCTTGGCTCCAGGACTTTGTGTTGTATTGACCCAACCCCTACCACCGCATATCTTCAAAACCCCCTTTTCCTCACGCCCATGAGGTAATGTTCACAGTTTCATTTCTTTGTGCACGTCCATCATGCCTGTAAGCCTTCTGATCCTAATAAAAACAGAGCAAGGACCCTTGCTTGGGGCTCTTGTCTCCTCCCGGACATTAGCCTCTCTCGCATTTTAATCCTGCATCCACTCTCTTGCTGGACAAGCGAGAACTCCAGACCCAGGGCCTATGACAATGCAGAGCAGTTAGAACCCTCACATGTGGCTTGTGTGAACAGAAACTGGGGCAGACACTTGGAGAAACAGATGACAGTTTGTCAAAGTGCTAAACATAGATCTGCAAGGTGATCCTGCAGTTCCACAAATGGATATATATCCAAAACAAAAGAAAACATATGTTGACACCAAAACTTACACATGTATATTTATAGCAGCATCACTCATAATGGCAAAAATGGAAACAACCTGGGGCGCCTGAGTGGCTCAGTTGGCTAAGCGTCCAACTCTTGACCTCAGCTCAGGTCTTGATTTCAGGGTCGTGAGTTCAAGCCCTGCTCTGGGCATGAAGCCTCCTTTTAAAAAAAAAAAAATGGAAACAATCCAAGAGCCTCTCAAATGATAGATTGAAAAAATGCAGTATATCTGTATAATGGAATATTATTTACAAAACACCACCAGCAGCAGCAAGGAACCACAAGGAATGAAGTCATGATACTTGCTACAACATGGATGAGCCTTGAAAGCATCCTACGAAGTGAAAGAATCCAGTCGCAAGAGACCACAGGTATGATTTCACTTAAGTCAAATTTCCAGAAAAGGCAGATCCCTAGAGACAGAAGGTAGATTAGTGGTGGCCCAGGGGGCTGGGGTAGAAGAGGGTAACAGGACTGAGGAGGGAATGTTATTGTGTGTGAGGTTTCTTCTAGGGGTTGAAGGTGTTCCAGTCATGTCTGCATGTTCTGGTGACGCATACATAACTCTATGATCATTCTAAAAAACACTAATCTGTACACTTTCCAAGAGTCAATTTTAGGGTATGTGAAATATACTTCCAGAAAAATGTAAAAACGTGAAACCAAGCATTAACGGTGGAAATGTCAGAGTACAAACTCTAAAGCTTGACTCGCTGGATTTGAATCCTAGTTCTGCCACTTATTAGCCATTCCCCTTGGGGCATTTAATGAGATTACGTGTGGCTCGGTTTACTCACCTGTAATACGGGGCAAATGGCTCTGCCTACTTCATAGTTTTAGTGTGAGTATTCACCGAGTTAATGCATACAAAAATGGCTAGAAAAATTCATGGCATAAAGTAAGTACCTTGTATATCTTAACCGTGATATAAAAATCTATTACTTAATTACATAAATCAGCTCTATAACTCCAAATTTTTAAAAAACTGGAACATCTTAAAGGATTTGGAGAGAGAAGTAGATTCTATTTTTTTAATGATGCCCTAAGCGCGTCTCTTGATTTCAGTCTTGCTATTCAAAGGACAGAAATTTAAAGACATTCTGCTTAACTTATAACTTCCCACCAGAAAGATGTCCTAAGGATGATTACTTAGCATGTCTTCTCTGTGTTCTGCTTGGGCATAATAAAAAACACTCCTCTCGTTCTGGTGGTGGCCATGATCCTGCTGGAGAAGATAGGGGTAGTGGGAATTTGCACTTACCTGGTGGGTGTTCCATAAAGGGAAGGTCTGGATGCAGCAGAAATGGCCACGATTAGAGCCGGGACTCCATAGCCCACAGGGAACATGAGTCTCTTCATGAACCTGCTCACACTGGAGTAGTTGACCACCGTCAGGTTGCGTGCCGTGAGGAAGAGGTGTAGACCGTCCAACAGCATCCAGGTGAAGGAGGCCAGGTAGAGATAGTGTAAGGCCCCCGCGATGATGGCGCACAGCAGCTGGGGGAGGAGGAAGGAGTCACCAGGAGGGACTGTCAGGGAGGAGGGTGGCCCCAGGACCCCTCCCATACCTTGCCAGCGGGGAGAACTCATATATATATAGGGTCGAGTTGTTGAGAGAGGATTGTCTTCTGCTTCATCAGTCAACGTGAAATAGGCTATTTACCCCTCCAGCCTCCCTGTCACCCAACGATATTGTGTTAAGGTATCAGTGCAGCAGGGCTCCACGAACTGAGCGTCCCGTGGCTCAGGGCAGGGGGTCCTCTGTGACAGTGTCAGTACCTTGATCTTGGTCTGGTCGATGGCCGTGAGGAAGAGCAGGTGGGCCAGGAAGAGGCAGATCGAGAGCTGCAGGTGGAGCGAGGTGCTGGTGTTCTGGATGGCTTTGCACAGGAGGAAGGTGAGGGCTGCCAGGAGGAGGCACAGCAGAGAGAGGCCCAGCCCCACGTAGGTGATCACAGCCAGCACGGGATCCTCCTCCTGGGACCCAGCAAAAAGGACATCACAGTCACAGGTCCTATATAAGTTGACTTTAAGAGGAATTTCATCACCCTGTGTGGGCCTGGCCTAATCAGTGAGCTCTCAAAGCTCTAGGCTCTTCCTAGAGAAAAGGATTCAAAGTTTGAGGGCGTTTGAGGTGAGGGAGCTTCTCCTGCTGGCCTCTGGAGAGAAATGTTGATACACTGTGTGGGGCCTAGAGAGAAGGAATGCAGGTAGCCCCTAGGAGCTGAGCAGGGTCCCCTGCTCGCAGCTGGAAAGAAAGTGGAACCCCAGTCCTACAACTGCAAGGAACGGAATTCTGCCAGCAACCAGGGAGCTCACAGGAGGACCCCAGGCCTCCGACAAGAATGCAGCTTTGGCTGACTCAATGGTCTCAACCTTGTAAGACCCAGAGTAGGCAACTCAGCTACGCTATGCCCGATTCTCGTCCCACAGAAACCACGAGACATAAATTTATGTTTCTTTAAGCTCCTACATGTGGGGAAACATGTTCGAGAGCGATAGACGTGGAAAGCAGCCTCTCTCAGGGATCTCACCTGCACGTGGCTGTGGGCCATGAGGACGGCAAAGCTGCTGAGGTGGGAGCACTGGCAGGTGGTGCTGGCGTCTCTGGTGACCACCATCTCGCAGCCCGTGGTGGACCAATGACCGCCTCCATCCTGACTGTGCTCCCAGAAGACACAGAACACCTTCTGCGTTGGCCCGGGCGTCACCGACTGTAGGAAGAGAGCGTCGGTGGGAGCTGGAGACTCTTATCCAAAGCTGGTTTGCAAAGGGCTTTCCTGGGGGAAGGAGGCGCCCACGGAGGAGGCCCCCAGGACACAAAGGGTGATCTCGACAGTGAGGCTGAGCCCCGGACCCAGACCAGTTCCTTGCCCAGCCACAGCCCCATTCCACCAGGACTCACGCGGTGGGAGATGATGAAGGTGACGGGGGAGCTGAGGTTCTGGGTGTCCTTGTTGCTCACAAAGGCAGAGACGACATCTGAGAGCAGGACAGGGGAGACCTCTCCCAGCCATTCCTTGCGTTCACGCAGAAGTGCCTGCTGCTTAGGGTCCAGGACCAGGGGCGCCTTGGCCAGTAACTTGCCCAACCCTGGAGTGGAGACGAGGCCCACCACAGAAGGACCTGCAGGACAAGGCCAATGTGGATACCTCGGGGTGCCCACCAGGGCCCCTTCTTCCTCAGATGGACCCTTTGTGGCCCCACTCTGCCCCCTACCACCCTGTAAGCTTCAGGTCCCCGTTTGTCACGTCCTTGGGCGTCTTGTGACCTCCCATCTCGGCCGTTACCTGAGTCACTAGATCCATGCACCTCATCCAAGCTCAGCAGCATCTTTGCCTGGTTCAGACTCAAGGTGACATTTCTGTCTCCTTGTTCTTGCACCTTCAGGGACAGGTCTATGAGATGTCAGAGTTATTAAGGGAGTTAGGATAGTATTTGTGGCTGTAGAGGTTGTAATAATACTATCATTTATATGTGTTTACATACATACACACACACACACACACACACACACACACACACACACTGAATTTATAAAGGATTGTAAGAAAATTCTATGAGCAACTACACACGAACAAATTGGATAACCTCGATGAAATTAACAAATTCCTAGAGACACACAAACTACAAAAGTAACTGAAAAATAACTAAAGTCCAAACAGACCTATAACAGGCAAAAAGAACAAATCACTAATCAAAAATTCCCCAAAATGAAAAGCCTCGACCAGATGGCGTTACCGGTGAATTCTGCCAACCATTTAAGTAAGAATTAACAAGAATCCTTTATGAACTCATCCAAAAATGGAAGAGGAAGGAATACTACTTAAATAATGTTATGAAGCCAACATCACTCTGATTTAAAAACAAACAAACAGATAAAGCCATTAAAGAAAACAATAGACCAATATTTCTTATGAACATGGATGTAAAAGAATCTTCAACAAAATATTAGGAATAAATTTACCCAAGGAGGTTCAAGACTTTTATCAGAGAAAAGTACAAAAATATTTTTTGAAGTAAATGAAAGACCCTGAATAACTAGGAAAACATTCTATGTTAGTGGATTAAAAGGCTTAATATTGGGGCACCTTAGTGGCTCAGTCAGTTGAACATTTTGATATTAGCTCAGATGGTGATCTCACAGTTTGTGAGGTTGAAACCCACATTGGGCTCTGTGCTGAGTTGTGGAGCCTGCTTGTGATTCTCTCTCTTTCTCTCCCTTTCTCTCTCTCCCTCTCTCTCTGTCTCTGTCTCATCATCTCTTTCTTTCTCTCATTCTCTCTCTCTCAAAATAAATAAATATCTTTTAAAATAATAAAAAAATAAAAGGCATAATATTGTTAAGATGGCAATATTTCCCAAGAGAGCTACAGATTCAATGCAACCCATACCAAAATTCCACCTTTTTTTTTTTTCAGAAATGGAACAGTGCATCCTAACATTCATAGGACATTGCAAGGAGCCCTAATACCCAAAATAATCTTGAAAATGAAAAAAAAATTGGAGTACTTACACCTCCTGATTTCAAAACTTACTACTAATCTATAGTAATCAGAACAGTAGGGTACTAGCACAAAGATAGACATACAGACCTATAAAATAAAATTGAAAGTCCAGAAATAAACCCATACATCTGTGGTCAACTGATTTGCTTCAACAAGGGATGCCAAGACTAGTCAATGGAAAAAGTAAAGTCTCTTCAGCAAATGGTGCTTGCACATCTGGATCTCCACTCGCAGTTAGAAGGGACCCTACCTCACACAACACACAAAAATTAGCTCAAAATGGGACAAAGACCTACATCTGTGAGCTAAAACTAGAACCGTCAGAAGGAAACACAGGTGTAAATCTTCACAACCTTGGATTTGGCAATGGAGTCTCAGATAAGACACCAGTACACACGCAAAAAAAGAGAAAGTAGAGAAAATGGATTTCATCCGACAGAAGCATCTGTTCATTAAAGTAAAAAGACAATTGGGGCGCCTGGGTGGCTCGGTCGGTTAAGCGTCCGACTTCGGCTCACCTCACGATCTCGCAGTCCGTGAGTTCGAGCCCCGCGTCGGGCTCTGTGCTGACAGCTCAGAGCCTGGAGCCTGTTTCAGATTCTGTGTCTCCCTCTCTCTCTGCCCCTCCCCTGTTCATGCTCTGTCTCTCTCTCAAAAATAAATAAATGTTAAAAAAAAAAAAAGTAAAAAAAAAAAAGTAAAAAGACAATCTGTGGAATGGGAGAAAAAATTAGCAAATCACATGTCTCATAGAGTCTACCATTAGAGCACATAAAGAACTCTCCGAACTCAACAACCAAAAGCCAAACAACCTGATTTAAAAATAGGCAAAGGACTTGCATAGATGTCTCCAAAAAAAAAGTATATAAGTTCATATATATATATATATATATATATATATATATATAATATACAAATATTCAACAATCATGTGAAAAGGTATTAAATATCATTAGTCATTTGGGAAATGCAAATCAAACCCACAATGAGATATTCCCTGACATACACTGAAGTTGCTATTAGAAAACAAAATGTAAGCACCAAGTGTGGCTGAGAATATGGATATTGGAACCATTGTGTGTTACCAATGGGGATGTAAAATGGCACTGCCATTTTGGAAGACTAGTTTGGTCATTCCTCAAAAAATGGAACACAGAGTTACCATATTGCTGAGAAATTCCACCCCTACGTCTATATACATTGAGCCAAAAACAGTTATTCAAGCAAAAACTCATCCAGAAATATTCATAGTAACGCTATTCAAAATAGTCAAAAGGTGTCAACCCAAATGTCCAACAGGGAATGAATGGCTACACAAAAGGTGGTCAGTGAGTTCGAGCCCCATGTCAGGCTCTGTGCTGACAGCTCAGAGCATGGAGCCTGCTTCAGATTCTGTGTCTCCCTCTCTCTCTGCCCCTCCCCTGCTCCAGCTCTGTCTCTCTCGCTCCCAAAAGTAAATAAACCTTAAAAACTAAAATTAAGTAATAAAATGGTGATGAACTTAAATATCAAATAATACAAAATTTACATTCTGAAAAATTTAATAAATTGTCTTCTTTTGAAGATGTTTCCATTTTGTATCTTAAATTCTTCATTAGAATGATTTCCTCTGCTGATAATGTATATTACAATGAAAATGTATACGATTTACAGTTTTATTTGTTTCTTTTCAACCTTTTAATTGGTTTAGGGAGGGTAACACTGAGATACAAGCATGGTCACTGGCTCCAGTGAGGTTGGGGGATAAACAGGTGGGGCAGGGCAGGGCGGGAGCAGATCCCAGTACTTGCCTGTGCCTGCAAATGCACTGAAGGTCAATGTCCCACTGGGCAGGGCCTGGCTTATGTTTCTCAGGACGTCCTCCAGGCCAGCGAGCAGGTTCGTGGCCACACGGTGCTGCTCTGAGCGGGGCAGCGCCTCCAGGTCTTGCGGGATCTGCAACAACTCATCCACCCCCCGTATGAGTTCCTGGGGGTGGGGGGGATGAGTGAATGGAGCCAGTGAGCCACGAAGACCCTGCTCACTCAGCCCCGGAGAACAGCCCCTACAAACTGATTGGTACATAAATGTGGTACTGGGGCTGATTCCCTGGGTCTTTGCCCCTGGAATCCAGCGCTCATGGTCAACCCTGTTCACAAATGCCAAGAATGACATAAAGCCCAATGTCCAGAAACAGCAAGAAGAAAAGTCATTTGTGGGTGCAGGTGGGTTCCCAGCAGTGTGAATACTGGCGTGTCTGCTCTCCCACCCTCCGTGGGGTCTCAGAGAAGCTGTCATGGTGATGGGGCGGCCTCCTCCCAGGCCTCTATGGGATGCCCAGGTTCTCTTTCTTCTCCTGAGTTGTGCTCTTACCTCAATGGTGTCCTGAGCCAAGGCCGGCTTGAAGTCTCTGCGCAGAACTTGGACTGTTTTAAAGAAGTGGGAGAGTCTCTGGGAAGAGAGGAGAAGGGGCGGGTCAGAGAGCCTCGCGTATGTGTGTTGGGGTGGGGGGTGGGGGGAGCTTGGGGGAAATTGGGGGAATTAGGCGGGCGGCACAGAGGGATTCCTGCCTCCTGGTCCCTGCTGGGGCCACCCACCTGGCTCTTGATTCCAGGGGGTTCGGTCCAGGCAGGGAAGGACATCTCTGCAGGTGATAAAACAGCCATTTATTAGGTGTGAGAGTGTCTGTGTGTGTGTTGGGATGGCGGCTGGGGTCAGGTCAGACCAGGTACCTTGACAGGTGGTGTCCGTTTGCTTATTCTGGAATCCGGGTTTGAGCTCCCAGCCACGGCGGCAGCGGCACCTGTATGAGCCCACGGTGTTGATGCAGACGGTGGAGTTGTGGCACACAGGTGGCCAGAAGCTGCACTCGTCCACATCTGGGGACACAAAGGTGGGACTCAGGCCCTTCTCCTTCTGTGTCCCGCCCCCTTTCCCCATATTAGTACCTCCCACCTTGGCTGGAGGTGACGTCCCCTGCCGACCCCACATCCTGGTGATGCAGGAGTTATGGGAAGTGTGGGGAGGCCTGACACATAGCACGTGAGCCCTGTACAGATGTGCAGGTTGTGAACTATTGAAACACCTTTGTCCCAGTTGGTAATTAGCTGTCGCCTGGGGTCTCCAAGGAGCCTGCTCCTCAGTACCCCGGCTCCTTCCCCAGGATCCCCGCCCCACCCAGATCTTTTCCCATCGAGCCTCAAGAGAATTAACGCTTGGCACAGCAGGGCACCGCCCGCATTCATTCTGCTTGGGTGGTGTGGGTGCCACTGAATACGCGTGCAATCAGCTGTTCTGAGTGTGGGTCTCTAAGATGTGGCATCTGAGCTCTGGACCTTCACAGACGGTGTTGTTTGGGCCATCGGGGGACCCAGGAATGGGCTTCCAGCCAGGGAGGCAGCGGCACTCATAGCTCCCAATGTTGTTGAGGCAGTGGGTGGTGGTGTGGCACGGGTTTTGCCCCGAGGTACATTCATTCACATCTGAGGACAAAGCCAGAGGGTCAGGGTCCCCTCCACTGGCTGCACCCACCTCTCACTGCCTGGCATCAGGGACCCTGCTGTTATTGCACGTGCTGCCCCCTGGTGACCTTCAACCTCAATCTCAGTGCACCTTATGATGGCCTCCCTGCAAGATGGGCGAGGCAGGGACCATGGTCCCCGGTTTACAGGCTGTGAAACCAGGGGGGAAACTGAGTCATGGGGACCGGACTTTCTTTCCAAGGACTCTCAGCTACTCCCTCCCCAGCTCTGGCCCAGGCTCCCTTTCCAGGAACTGGAAGCGACACCCTCCCCCTGCTCCCAAGAGGCAGGTGAAGAAGGGGCGAGACCAGGGGATGCTCACAGAGGCCAGGGGCTCCGCAAGGGAACCCCAGGCCCGGAAGGCCCTGCTACCTCCCTGCTCTGTGGTGGGCCATCTGGGGAGGCAGATCCTTGGGCAGAGCAAAGCCCTGGTGTTTCAGGAACCCAAGGCTCTTCTCCCTCCTCCGTGGGCTGCGGGGTCCGCCTGGGCCCCGCCCCAGCTCTGGCGCAGCCTCACAGTCTTCCGGGGCCTCTACCTGAGCACACGTTCGGGTCGCTCAGGTTGAGCTCCAAGCCGGGTGGGCACCTGCAGGTGTAGTTGCCCTGGGTGTTGATGCAGATGCTGCGGCCTTTACAGAGTCTGGGTTTCAGCTGACACTTGTCCACGCCTGCAGGGGGAAGGAGAGGGTGTTGGAGGCCTGCCTGCAGCTGTTTCCTGGGATAGAAGCATCTGGAAGTCCCCGCCGTCTCCTCCTCAGCGAGCGGGGGTGCCTTTTCTAATTCACATGGAGGCATCCTCTGGGCGAAGCATGGTGGCCCAGATGTTTGTCCATACGTTGAAATTCTTGGGGAGAATCAGGCAGAGCCTTGCACGGGAAAACAGATGGAGGCTGAGCGGACAAAAACCCAAGCCAGGAAGCCAGGAGGTGTCTTCTCCAGGCAGGGCTGCTGGCCAGGGCCAGGGCCAGCCGGGGAAGATGGGCTCCTCCCTCCTCAAGCCTCCCTCCCCCATGTTTCTCATGACCCGGGGGTCTGGGAGGGCTCCCAGTGTGGCCAAGCGCATGTGGGCTCCAGGGGGGGAAGGACTCTTCCCGGCAGCCTTTGATGACGGTGAAGAAGGAGGATATTGTGTTGGAACACACATGCTGTGAGCGTGTGATGTACCTTGAGCCCTGGAGTTTAGAAAGGCATAGGAGACCAGGTAGGACGCTCTGTGGAGAAAGTGAGACTAGTGACCCCAAACCTCGTAGACGGGGAGACAGAAGGTGCGGGGTGGTTCTTGCCTTGACACGTGTTCTCACTCTCATTCCTGAACGCTTTTGCCCCAGAAGCAAGCTGGTATCCGGGGCTGCATTCGCAGTAGAAGCTCCCCTCTGTGTTCTGGCAGTCTGCAAATTTTCCACAGGACACTGCCAAGGGTGGCCCACACTCATCGATGTCTGGAACACAAGAGGACAAAGGGTCACCAGCCAAAAGAGTGAGTTCCCACAGGGCAGAGGCCCTGGCCGCCAGCCCTCCTCTGCCGTGGGGGCCCAGAGAGAACTCAGCTCACAGTTCGTCGGACCGAGCTGGAGCCAGCCGCTCCAGAAAGCCTGCAGACTGATCTGCTCACCTCTGCTCTCCGGCCGGGCCTGTCGGCACCTAGATCCATACACTCTGCTGTGTCGTGACGGGGGCTAGAAGGAGGTCTGCATCCCCCTCTGCGGGCCTCGTGGGCCAGATGGAGGCCCTGACTTGGGCTCCAGACCCTCCCCTCTGAGACCGTTTGCACCATCGGGAGGCTGGGGGTGGGCTCCGGTCAGAGGGACAGTGGCACTGGAGGCCACTCTCAATGCTGACAGTGGGGGGAGTCGTGGCTGGGTGACACTCGCCACTCACACCTGAGGCTAAAGGCCCCTGCCGTTGACAGCTTTCACCTCCCATTACTCACAGTGGCCCAAGTACACCTCACAGGGCCCATCCCCCACCCCCCCATCTCTGGTGTCAGGAGTTTTCAAGATGCCCCAGGGTGTCTCTGGAAGTCTTACTACCCCCAACCCTGGAGGAAGTGACCCTTATCAGAGCCTATCGCAGATCCGAAATGAGGAAGCACCAAGAAGTTGCTCACAGCTGAGTTACTGCAAGGTGGGTTCCTGGCCTCCTAGCTCTTCCTGTTCTCTAAAGGTGAGAGGAAAGATGGCCACGACCCTGGCCCCTCGGAGTAGCTCGGGGACCCACAGAGCAAGGCAGGACACCGCCAGCTATCGACGACCTCAACAACTTGATCAGGTGAATCAAAGGGCAGGGGCAGAACGTTGGGTCCCGGACGCTCCCATCGGGGGACCAGAGACTTTCAGAGCCTGCAAGGGCTCATGACCTCGTGCTGAGTGGGGGTCTGGCAGGCAGCTGGTCTCCCCCAGAGCAGAGTCTCCTACCCGAACTCGAGGACTTCCTTCCGAGGCCCCGGGCCCAGGCTGTGGGCGTCAGCCCCAGGACGGGACAGCAGGCGGGAAGAGGCACGCCCCGTCTGGGCCATGGGACCGCCCTCCTGTCTTCTCAGATGGGGGCGATGGCTGGACACCCGTCTCCGGGGTCGTGGGATGGGGTGGGGTCCAGCGGGTGGTAATGAGGCGCGCGGGAGGGGAAGACACGACGAGGAGACACTCTCAACCGGCAAACGTGCTCCCAGAAGGGAGCGGGGGTCCAGCCGCACCAGCCGCAGGCCCCCTGGCCGCGCTCCCCCGGGCCGGAGTCTCCGTGAGACGCGCGCACAGACGTGCAGGGGGTCCGCGAGGGGCGCCTCTCAGGGCATCGGGAGAGGGCGGCTGGGCAGGAGTCATACCACCTTTTTTTTCCGTGATGAAATTCACTTTCCCCCAAATATTAAATGACACACGGACGTTTGGAAGACAAAGAAAATGTCAAACAACGAAAACCAAGAGAATCGCCCATAAGGGTACTACACGGACTGCTGGGAAATATTAGAGTTTTTTTTTTTTCTTTTACCTTTTCAAACATGCTAGGAATATTTTCCTTCGTTTTTAAAAAATACGCATCTAAGTCTATTTCGGTACATGAAGAGTATTTCTCGGTGTAAAATGGGGATAATTTCCTTTCTCTTCATTTTTATCGTAACATTCACATAATATTACTAATTGTGGGACTTTGGGACAAGTTCCTCAATCTCCCTAAGCCCAAATTTGATCATTTAAAGTTTACATATTTTTGAGAGAGAGAGAGCGGGCAGGCACGTGAGGGAGGGAGGGGCAGAGAAGGAGGGAGAAAGAGAGAATTCTAAACGGACTCTGTGCTGTCTGTGCAGTGCCTGACGAGGGGCTCAACCTCAAAAACTGAGATCATGACCGGAGCTGAGATCAAGAGTCAGGTGCTTAACCGACTAAGCTAACCAAGCACCCCCCAAATTTGATCATTTGAAAAACCAAGTAGCTCTGCTCCCTCATGGGTCTGCTGTGAACAGTGAGATGGGAAACCATGACCTTGAGGGGTCGGGAGTTCCCGGTGAGCTCACGCCAGGAGGAGAGCCTGGGCTTTCAAGTCCTGTGTTTCTTTCCTCCCGTTGCTTCCATTCTTTCTCCCCTTTCCTTGTGCAACGAGCACGATCATAGTAATAACGGCAGTAGCCATGATAAGAGCTTGTGTTGGACCGTCCGCTCCATACTCGTCTTTATCGGTTCTCCACACGGGCAGATTTTAAATCTCACTCCATCCGTGTGGGGTGGGTACAACGATGATCCCCAATTTACAGACAAGCAAACTGAGGCATAGAGAGGAGAACATCTTCCCCCTACCACTTCCCCCAACATCTCCATGTGCCCACCACCACCACCCCCCCAGGCCCCTGTACCATCACAATTCTCCAAGCGGTTGGTGACGATGTCTCCGGATGAAGATGTGAACCCCGGAGAGCAGCGACAGGCCGTGGCGTTGACACATCTGGAGTTCAGAGGGCACCACCGTGCACAGTCTGTGGGTGCAAAGGGTGAGAGGACAGAGACCACAGTCAGAAGCTTCAAGGAATGGAGGGAGCCAGCCGCCAGCTGGGGGTGAGGAGCAGAGGAAGAGAGGCTTGGAAGAAGAAAACACAGAAAACTCTGGACATTTGTGGAGGTAGAAACGGTTTCTCTTATCTCCAGAAGACCAGAGCCTCACTTGAAGAATATGCCCCCTTTGCCCACTTGTCGGTGAGGGGACCCAGACCCGTGTATGTTACCCATTGGGCTGGCTGGGCAGACTCACCACTAGTCTTCTGGGCAGCAGCTCCCAATGGCAACAGCAGCTGTGTCAAGAGACCTGGGGCAGAAAAAACAGAGATGCAGTTTCAACCCTTGTCCACATGGTCATTGTTCCCGGGAGGTGGTTCTGATGCTACAGTCCATGGCTCTCCCAAGGCTCTTGTAACTTACGAAGTTTTGAGGACCAGTCCCTTTCCTTCCGTCTCCCTGGACTCCCCAAGGAGTCCATCACTAACAGACATAGACCTTGTGGAGCCTCAGTGCTATAGGTAAGGGGACAGAATATACACAGGTGACGTCAGGGACACAAGGTAGAAATTCCAACCTTTCCCGGTGGAGGGAGTGAATCTTGAAGCACAAAGTCCTCACATTGGCCAGGTTCTTAGTTCTCTGGCAATGGCAGAAATCTACCCTGAGGATTTCTCTCCCAGGGTCACTGTCCCCTCTTTGACATACATGTTTTGGGGCACACGAGAAGAACGTGGGTTTGGGCGTCAGACAGCCCCAAGTCTGAGCCCTAGCTCACAGCAGTATCAGCAGGGCAGGGAGCCCTGGAGTCAAGAGAGGGGGGGAGCTGATGACAGGTGAGGAGTGACAACTAAGGGCACCGTCAGGTAGAGCCACCATCTCCTGGTTAAGAGGCCTCTCCAGGTGCAGTACCAGGAGCGATGGGTCACTGGACAGGCTTTGTGGAATGAAAACGGCTGCAGGTGCGAAGGAATCTACCCTACAGGCAATCACTGGGTCACCTGTTAGAGTCTGTCCTTCCATTCACGGGAGGCATGATGCTGCTATGATAGTGTTTTGTTTTGTTTTTAATGAGATTAACAGTGAAATCAGTAGACTCTGATTAAAGCAGATTACTCTCTTGGCAAAGAAGTCAAACTCTCACTTTTCGCAGATGACATGATACTCTACATGGAAAACTCGAAAGATTCCACCAAAAAAAACCTGCTAGAGCTGATACAGGAATTCTGCAAAGTCGAGGGACATAAAATCAATGTACGGAAATCGGTTGCATTCCTATACACCAATAATGAAGCAACAGAAAGGGAAATCAAGGAATCAATCCCATTTACAATTGCACCAAGAACCATAAAATACCTAGGAATAAACCTAGCCAAAAAGGTAAAAGATCTGTATGCTGGATACTTATGAAAGAAATTGAAGACACAAAGAAATGGAAAAACATTCCATGCTCATGGGTTGGAAGAACAAATATTGTTAAAATGTCAATATTACCCAAAACAATCTACACATTCAATGCAATCCCAATCAAAATTGCACCAGCATTCTTCTCAGAGCTAGAACAAACAATCCTAAAATTTGTATGGGACCACAAAAGACCCCAAAGAGCCAAAGTAATGTTGAAAAAAGAAAACCAAAGCTGGAGGCATCACAATCCAGGACTTTAGCCTGTACTACAAAGCTGTAATCATCAAGACAGTATGGTCCTGGCACAAAAACAGATACATAGACCAATGGAATTGAATAGAGAACCCAGAACTGAACCCACAAATGTATGGCCAACTAATCTTTGACAACACAGGAAAGAGTATCCAATGGAAAAAAGACAGTCTCTTCAGCAAGTGGTGCTGGGAAAACCGGACAGCGACATGCAGAAAGATGAACCTGGACCACTTTCTCACACCAGACACAAAAATAAACTCAAAATGGATGAAAGACCTAAATGTGAGACTGAAAACCATCAAAACCCGAGAGGAGAAAACAGGCAACAACCTCTTGGACCTCAGCCACAGCAACTTCTTACTCAACACGTCTCAGAAGGAAAGGGAAATAAAAGAAAAAATGAACTATTGGGACCTCATCAAGATAAAAAAAAAAAAAAAGCTTCACCACAATGAAGAAACAATCAGCAAAACTAAAAGGCAACCAACAAAATGGGAGAAGATATTTGCAAAGGACATATTGGATAAAGGGTTAGTATCCAAAATCTATAAAGAACTTACCAAGTTCAACACCCTAAAAGCAAATAACCCAGTGAAGAAATAGGCAGAAGACATAAAAAGACACTCTTCCAAAGAAGACATCCAGATGGCCAATCAACACACAAAAAAATGCTCAACATCACCCCTCATCAGGGAAATACAAATCAAAACCACACTGAGATACCACCTCACATGGGTTGGAGTGGCTAAAATTAACAACTCAAGCAACAACAGGTGTTGGTGAGGATGTGGAGAAACGGGAACCCTCTTGCACTGTTGGTGGGAATGCAAACTGGTGCAGCCATTCTGGAGGTTCCTCAAAAAATTAAAAATAGAATCACCCTACAACCCAGCAATAGCACTACTAGAATTTACCCAAAGGACACAGGAGTGCTGATTCATAGGAGCACATGTACCCAATGTTTATAGCAGCACTTTCAACAATAGCCAAACTATGGCAAGAGCCTAAATGTCCACCAACTGGTGAATGGATAAAGAAGTTGTGGTTTATATCTACGATGGAATCCTACTTGGCAATGAGAAAGAGTGAAATCTGGCCATTTGCAGCAATGTGGATGGAACTAGAGGGTATTATGCTGAATGAAATCAGTCAGAGAAAGACAGATATCATATGTTTTCACTCATGTGGATCTTGAGAAACTTAAGAGGGAGAAGGGAAGGGGAAAAATAGTTACAAACAGAGAGGGAGGCAAACATAAGAGACTCTTAAATACAGAGAACAAACTGAGGGTTGATGGGGGGGTGGGAGGGAAGGAAAATGGGTGATGGGCATCGAGGAGGGCACTTGGGATGAGCACTGGGTGTTGTATGTAAGCGATGAATCATAGGAATCTACTCCTGAAGCCAAGAGCACACTGTATACCCTGTATGTTAGCTAACTTGACAATAAATTATATTTAAAAATAAAATAAAATAAAAATAAAGCAGATTACTCTTCATAATCTGGGTGGGCCTCATCGGTTGAAGACCTTACGAGAAAAAAAGGCTGACCACCCCCCACCAGGAAGAGCGAATTCTTTTTCCAGACTGACTTTGGAGTTGAGATATAACATCAACATCTCTGGAAACATCCCTAGGTTTCCCACCTGCCCTACAGATTTTGGACTTTCCAACCTCAAAAATCTCATAAACTAATTTCTTTTATTTTTTAATTATTTTTTAACGTTTATATATTTTTGAGACAGAGAGAGACAGAGCATGAACGGGGGAGGGGCAGAGAGAGAGGGAGACACAGAATCCGAAGCAGGCTCCAGGCTCTGAGCTGTCAGCCCAGAGCCCGACGCAGGGCTCGAACTCACATACTGTGAGGTCATGACCTGAGCCGAAGTCGGACACTCAACCGACTGAGCCACCCAGGCACCCCTATCTAGAGAACCTGGTGTAATACAGGCTGTAAAATGAGAAAGCTCTGATAAGTCCCCCAGTCTGGCCTAGAAATAAGTTTCACCAAATTTCTTCTTTGAGACATTAATATAACTGAGCTAGTACCATTCTTACAATTTCTTGCCCGCTCTCCCCTACAAAGATAGTGCAAAAATCAGAAACAGAGCAAAACCCAGGAATAAAGCAAGGAACAGAGAAAATTCTCGGCCTGGATAGAGTTCTCTGATAGCTTTCGTGGACTGTCCCCACTGTTATAATTCTACCTACCCGGCAGCAAACTTAGATGCCCGTTTCTCATGGTGAAGATATCAACAAGCCCAACCACGGAGGATGCTGCCCAGTCTTGGTGTGTGTGTGTGTGTGTGTGTGTGTGTGTGTGTGTACGCTAAAAAGACTTCCTGTTTTAAGTCTGACTTCAGATAGAAAGCTCATCATTGGATGAACTTAGATGAAACAGCAGTCTGCTGTTTCCCACACCCCGCCCCTCATATTTCCCTGTGATGACCATCTCTGAAACTCACACTTCCATTTTTAAGTATTTGCTTAGCATTTCCAGTATTTGTGCTGAAAGCCTCTTTGACGGTTTTTATATCTTTTTGATCTAGGAAGACCTCCCAATTATGAAGAATCATTCTCCTGGCTTTTTTGGCCCCTCTGAGGACTGTGGTTGAGAGTGAACAGACTTTGTAATCTATTTATTATCTACTTGTGTACTTCTTTATTTTTAAGTTCTTATTCTGAAACAAATGGAGATTGACGGGAAGTTTCAAAATTAATATAGAGAGGTCCTTCACCCGGTTTCCTGCCAAAGATACATTTTTATGTATTTAAGTATTTTTATGTGTTTAACAATCATCAAATATCTAAACCAAGAAATTGCATCAGTACAATGTGCATGTATAGTTCTGTGACACCGTGTTACGTAGACAGGTTCCTGTAACTATCACTACAATAAAGATACATAAACATCCCATCACCCTCATATGACCCCAACATCCCTAATCCCTGGCTGGTCTAGAACTAAGGTGTTTTTATTCTTCGGCAACACTCAACGCAGCCTTAGACTCCTATGTATTGATGAAGGAAAATATTCCTGATAGGTTTTAAAAGATGAGAAAAACGTCCCCAAATGTTACATTTCCTTTGTTTTCTACCTGGCCATGCGTATTATTAGTCTGCTAGCCCTGCCGTAATAACATAGTATCAGCTGGGCGGTTTAAACCACAGAAATCTATTTTCTCAGTTCTGGAGGCTGGATTCCAAGCTGAAGGTGCCGGGAGGGTTGGTTTCTAGTGAGAGCTCTCTCTTGGCTTGTAAACGGCCACCTGCCCCCTGTGTCTACATAGGACCTTTCTTTGTGTGTGGAGATAGAGAGGGGAGGGGAGGAAGGGAGGGAGAGAGATCCCTGGTGCCTTCTAGTTCCAAAGCCGGAACACTTCTCTCTCTGCGTCTCTTGGCCACGATGCCAGCCCTGCCTTGTTCCCCTTCACTTTTCTTTCAGCCTGTATGCCCTTCACAAAGGGCTTCTGTGCTGCTCTCAGGTCTGAGAGCTCCAGATGCCCCACAGTCTTGGATGTGCCCCTCCACTGTCTTCAGGCCTCTGGACCTTAACAACCCATCGTGGGATTGCCGAAGGCCTCCCCTGATGGAACTAGGAGTCAGGATAACGGCAACAAGGGGAGCCACTGAAAGATCTGGAGGACGAAGGGCACCTCCAGCCACGACACCGTGGGGGCGGAGACGGTGGTCAGAAGCCCCAGGGAATGGACGACGCCTGCTGCCAGCTGGGGACCAGAGAGTAGAGGAGGGGAGGGTTGGCTGCTGTTGGAGGAGGCAGATTCTAGGCAGTTGAGGAGGAGGAAACAGTTTCTCTTATGTCCAGAGGAAGTCCGTTTCTGAGGCTCATTCACAGAATAAGCCCCGTCTCCCCGGCCCCCCCTTGTCAGTGAAGGAACCCAGTCCCCCGGGGGCTGGCATGCACTCCATCACTGATGGGGCTAGCTGTGCAGGTGCACCTCCAGGGTTCAGGGCTGTGCCCTCAAAGGCAACAGCAGCAGCACTGTGGTAGGATCCTCTCCCTAAGGAGAGGAAAAAAAAAAAAAAGGGAGAGAAAAGAAAAAACAAAACTTCAAGGTACCTGGCTATGCACCTGCGTGACAACATTCCTCATGACCTTGTAAACTGAGACTACCTAATCAGACTACATGTTTATGTATGTTACCATATATGGGAGACAAGGAAGTAAAAAATACATTTAAAACTATGCCACATGGCGTTCGGGGCTTAGTTCTTTGGGTACGAATGCAACAGAGCAGTGCCGGCAGGAATGAAGTCGCTTCCTGGAAAGAAAAGCCTCAGTGTCACGACTCTCTGTGCGAGATTCCCGCTACATTACCTGGGGGGGGGGGGGGGGGCCCCCCGGAGACAGTGCATTTCCACCCTCTTTTCCACCGGGGATACGAACCTCGAGTCTCAGGGCGCCGGGAGAGGGGCCTTGCCTGGTACCAGCAGACCACTTGATCCGCAGGAGACTAGCCCTCCGGTGCACCAACGGAACCCATGAGGCCCAGGAGCCAACTCAGGGAGCACGGCCCGACAGACTGGTAAGAACCTGGGTTCGTTTGGGCACACCACCTGCCCCTAAGAAGCAGAAGGGGAGCCCGATCACCTCCCAGAGTTGCCCTAGAAGTTCCACAAGGGACAGGGAACGAAGCTGCAACTCTAAGGCGCTGGGCGGCAGGTTGGAGTCTGGTTAGTCTCCCTCAGAACAGGGACTTTAAGAAATATTTCCAAGGGGCGCCTGGGTGGCGCAGTCGGTTAAGCGTCCGACTTCAGCCAGGTCACGATCTCGCGGTCCGTGAGTTCGAGCCCCGCGTCAGGCTCTGGGCTGATGGCTCGGAGCCTGGAGCCTGTTTCCGATTCTGTGTCTCCCTCTCTCTCTGCCCCTCCCCCGTTCATGCTATGTCTCTCTGTCCCAAAAATAAATTAAAAAAAAAAAAAAAAAGTTGAAAAAAAAAAAAAAAAAGAAATATTTCCAAGCAGCTGCAGAAATTCCTTTTGTTTGGGGGAAATTCCCCGTCCTCTCTGGACCGACATGAACTGCCTAATTCCACTGGCGGAGAACAAAACAAAACAAAAGAAATCTGGAGTCTGCCCCTCCGTCTGAGCCGACAAGATTTAAAACCGGGAATTCTCTTTCTCTGCCTTCTGCTGGCACCTCTCCTCTTCTGCCTTCCCTTCCCCCCCCCCTCCTTTTCTGCACCCCCAGGGTGGGGAGGGGGGCAACCTGCATAACTGGCTCCTCAATGCCTCAGGCACAATCAGCCTCTACTCCCCCCGCCCCCATGTCAAGGAGCAAAGACCACCGAAGTCAGATTTCCCCATCAATGTCCTAGGTAAAAATTCACCATGGGGAACAAATTGTCTTACGAGGACCCAAGTAAAATGTATTCAGTGTTTAAGCGAATTTGTTGGTTTGAGAGAGACAATGTTTATCAGCATTAAAAAAAAAAAACAAAAACAAAAACAAAAACAAAAACAACCCACTTTTATTCTACCTAGATTTGCTGAAGGTCAAATAAACTCATGCTATCTCTGTTCCAATTTGTTAACAAAAGGGTGATTTAAAGTAATGGTTAACTTTGTCTGTCTCATAGTTTTCATGGGTAATTGTTAAGACAGCTTTGAAAGTCTTTGGTAAACTAAAACGTGAAAGATTTTGCTTGCATAATAAATCGGGATTAAATTCATTGGATATCTAACAAGGTAAGAGGCTAAAGCACTGATGACTAGATGTAGGTCTGTGCTTTTTGACGTGTCAGAGAAAAACCAAGGATATTTGGATCTGTTGAAAAACATGCTTTGTGCTTACTTGATTCATAAGTTTGCCATCTGAAAAAATTCTAATGTAACAGTTCACAATTGGTTACCACTTAGTTTTCACTGGAGGCTAAAGTTTCTAAGAGTTAAACTTCCGCCAGCTGTAATTAAAACTAATAAAAATAACAAAAGCAACTCTGTATATAGATAAGCAGGAGATACGAAAGAAAGATACAAGAAACGGAAATACATTTTTGTTGAAGGTAATAAAAAAAAAAAAAGTAATTTTGTCCTAAATGAGACTGGTTATTTGGAGAAAAATGGCTTGGGACAAAACCTAAATGCAAAGAAAAGTTGTAGAAGGTTCGCGAAGGAAAGTCTTTAAAAAGAAATTTTATGTGTGGTCAGGACGGACTAAGGTTCGAATAATGGACTTTGCAAGTACTCCGGGTTAAGATTAAACTTCCTCCTCTTTTGACCCAAAGGCCGAGAAAATGATAGCAATACCCTTGGTGCCAGCCTCCAAATGCTCCACATTTGTGTTGTTCCTGTTCAGCAGAGGACTGGATGCCTCTGCCATATGAGGGGTGGGTGATATATAAAGGGCTTCTACTAAGATACATGGGAGCCGTTTTACCAAACTTAGCCCATGGTATGCCAAAAATGGATGTCCACACAGCTGAAACCTATTTATGTGGGCTTTGTTGAGAAAGGGCAGGGGAACAGACCTTGACTTTGGCCCTTTAACCCCCGCCCTCAACAGCCAGTGATCAATATGTAAGTTACTATTGGGCCAAAATGAAATTAGTGCGTCCTACGACAACCAGGAAAGTCTTGCTTGGTCACAGTCCACACCCAAAGGTCCTACAGGCAGGAAACGAAAGGGTGAGAAAGAACAGGAAAGACCAGGCCAGCTCTCGGAGGTAGAGTCAAGCCTGGGTAAGAATGACGACTCCCAGCACCTTGCAAGACTAACAGGGCTTTGGGCTGCCAGTTACAGGGCCAGCCAAAACGCGGGGCCAGGAGATGAGGTTTCTCCTGGCCAGCTATAGGAAATTGAGACAAGGGACAACTTTCCTCCTTTTTCCTATAGATGGCTAATTCCCCAACCAAGGCCATTACCCCTTTGGAATGCATTATGGTTCATTTTCTTTTGCACAAAGGTTTGGCCCCAATACAAATTGGAAGAGGGAACCTGGCCTCAGTCAACGCCAGAGAGAAATATCAACGACAATACTATCCTACAATTGGACATGTTTTGCAAATGTGAAGGGAAATGGGGAGAATTCCCCCATGTTCATTGTTCCTGGGCCTTAAGGAAAAAATCGAGATATATGTAAGCAACGTAAGGTGGATTGTCATTTAATGGCAACCCTTTCTAGAGCCCAGCAATCAGGAGGGGACACAATTAAGGGCCCCTCACCTGTAACAAAAACAGACCTAGAGAAGGAGGAAGGGAAGACTCCTCCTCCTCCTCCTCCTCCTCCTCCTCCTCCTCCTCCTCCTCCCCCTCCTCTTCCTCCTCCACAGGTCTTTAATCTACATATAATAATAATAATGCAATTCTGCTCCCTGCTACCCACCTTATCCAGGCCCTCCCCATAATGTAACAGGCATGTTTCCCTTACAAGAAGCTAGAATGCCAGAAGAAAAAAACCTTTACATTACAAGGTTTAAGACAGATAAAAGGAGATCTAGGTACATTTTCTGATTGACTAAGTATATAAAGCCTTTTCAGAATATTACGTATGTTTTTGACTTGACCTGGAAAGACACAATGCTTTTGTTAAACCAGACTCTTAGTGAGACAGATGCTTTATAAAAAAAAAAAAAAAAAAAAAAACCTAAGGAAATCTAGATTTGGCCTTTAAATTATGCTAAATTAGCCACTATTTTACAAACACAAAATGGGAACCCAGTGGCCTTCCTGGAGAGGTTGAGGGAGGCTCTCATTAAATATATGGCTATCTCCCCTGACACCCTAAGGCTGAGATGATTTAAAGGACAAATTTGTCACTCACTCAGCCCTACATATTCAGAGAAAATACAAAAATTGGCTGTTGGCCTTGAAGGGACCCTGGAGGAGCTGTTACGAGCTGCCAATTGGGTATATTACAACCAAGATCAAAAGAAGAATAAAAAAATAAAAAAAAAAAACAGAAAAGGAGGCTTAAAAAAATCTGAGGCCTTAGTTGTGGCCTTAGGTACTATGTGAGATCGGGCTTCCCGAGGTCCTGGCACCAAGTGCCATTTATATGGCCACTGAGAGCACTAAAATGAGAATGTCCTCAGAGGGGACAATCAAAATGAAAACCCCATAAGCCATGCCCCTTATGTGGAGCCAATCACTGGAGATCTGAATGCCCTACGGGGACCTCTATCTGTGAGGGCTCAGATAACAATGTCCCTGGAAGGGATTAACCGGGGCCTGGGGCTCTTCACAGTGGCCCCCCCTAACCCAACTGTCTATCAGAAACCCAGAACCTTGAGTAACCCTAAATATAGAAGGGAAGCAAAACTGGTTGATTTCCTTCTCGACACCAGAGCGACCTTCTCTGTCCTCCTTTCCACTCCAGGCCAACTATCCAAATGCAGCAGGACGATTAGGGCCATCTCTGGAAAACTTCTAACTAAATGTTTCCCTCAGCCCCTGGGATGTCTATGGGGAAACCTAATTTTTTCTCGTTCTTTCCTGATAATGCCAGAGAGCCTTACTCCCTTCCTAGAAAGGGACATTATAACTAAATTAGAGATTATGGTGCTACCAACTCCAGGGCAGGTAAACAATTGTATGAGTTTTGGAAAATTACTGGATATTGTAGGCTGTAGATACCAGGGTTCAGGAAAATAGTTTGCTGCTATATCAATTATTAAAGGAGACTCAAGCCGACCTACTCTCCCCCAAAAAGTTAATAAACTGGGCTCTGACACCTAGACATTGTCTCCAGCCCTTGGAATGGTTACAAACAGAGCAGGGCAATGACTCTTGCCAAGCTCTCAGAGGTAAGAGAGCATTAAAACACAGCATCAGGCCTTTCATTTGGGGAGGGACAAAACTTCTCAAATGGCCCAATGGATGTTTACTGGAAAAAAAATTTGTCAAGGACAGTTCTGCCAGCAGGATCAGCCTGTGAAGTATGTCTTAGAAACAATCCTTTCAGCCACAAACCTGCTCTCCCAGGCAATCAAAAACTGGAGGCTGTCCAGAAAAGACTGACAATTAGGTTCACTCATATACCAAGGTCGAAGGAATTCTAGCATCTGTTGGTATGGGGTGATACTTTTACTAATTGAGTAAAGGCCTTCTCCTGCAAGACAAAAAAGGCACAGAAAGTAATGAAAGTTCTGCTTTATCAAATAATACCAGGTTCGGCTTACCTAAAAATTTTTCAAATTAATAATGGTCAATGGCTGCCTTGACTCTTTCTCTGGTAGCAGTCCTGGCTCGTGGAAAAGTTTTACACCTCAAAATAAAGGAGACTGTCTGCTTATACTCAACAAAACTCTAGATAACACTTCACAAGCAATAGATGATTTAAAAATTTTTCGTGATTCAGTTAAGGCCAAACTCTTGGAAATAGAGCCACCGTTGATTACTTACCGCTCCTGCTTCTCCATCACCTGGGTCATGAGAGATTCCCTGACATGTGTTGTTTACAAAGGTTGTTTGACAGGTTTGGAAACCATAGACATGATCTTAAGATGCCATCTTGTTGGTCAGTATAATTTTTCCTTTGTGTTTTTCTCTGTGTCTGCTAATGCCTGCCAGCCTTCCTGCAGAACCATACTATGGGCCACTCGACCGACCCCTTGGGTAGACTCCAACTGCTGTACCCCCACACCGTCCCTTATCAGCCTGAAGAAGCCAGAACAGTCGTTGCCCCTGTTCCCTAACAGCGGTTCCAGGCCCTGTTCCAGCAGAGAAATAAATAGGGAAAGGGTTGACATTAGGCAGGGAGAGAGAAGGGACCTTCAGGGAGGCAGAGGGCAGATGCAGGTGGGAGGCTGAAGAAGCGGATGGGGTTCTCCCCTTATGAAATCCTTTATGGGCGCCCCTCCCCCATTATCAAGGGCATGGGGGAGGGATCTAAATGAGATAGACCATCTAACCCTGAGACAACAGATGCGAGCCCTTGGCTCTACCCTAACCACCTTACACCCCTGGGTCAGGGAGCGATTATCTGAATCTGACCACAGACGCTCATCCCTTTAAACCAGGAGATGCGATAGGGATAAAGGAGTGAAATGCCCAACCGCTAAAACCCCTCGGGAGGGGCCCGTTCACTGTCATTTTGTCCACCCCTACCGCTGGAAAGGTGGCCAACGTGGGTCCCTGGATTCGCTACAGCAGACTGAAGCCGGCATCTCAAAACTGGGAGTGCATTCCTGACCCATCAATGCTGTGCAGACTGACCATACGGAAGGTTCTGCAACTCCAGAGGCGCCAGGAGACTGCAGCCCTGCTTTAGTCACTCCAGAAGCTGACCTACACACGGCAGAAGCTTGAGGAATCGGCGGTCTGGAGAAACAAAAGACCGTCGTTATTTTCTGTATGTTTCCTTGTTGTGATGCACTGTCACGCCTCGTTTCTCGATATTATCATGATTCTTGCTCTGCTCTTTGCCATAGGATTGGCCGAGGCCACCCCGGCCAGCTGGAAACGTGGTGAGAGGTTTCTCTGAACACTCACCCTCCCTTTGTGGATCGGATACTTCGCTGGTACCAACACGGGGAAACAATGGCCATAGAGACTAGAAAATTGGATCCCCACAAACCTTATAGTAAAACAAAATACCCCAGTCCTACGACCAGAGTTTGGCTTCTCAAAAGTTCAGTTATTGGGAAAAACTGTCTTGTCTGGTGGGGAAAAAGTTCATTGTTGTCTCTGTTGAAAACTTAACATGCGAGGGGTGCCTGGGTGGCTCAGTCAGTTGAGCATCTGACTTCAGCTCAGGTCATGATCTCGCCGTCTGTGGGTTCGAGCCCCGCGTCGGGCTCTGTGCTGACAGCTCAGAGCCTGGAGCCTGTTTCGGATTCTGTGTCTCCCTCTTTCTCTGACCCTCCCCTGTTCATGCTCTCTGTCTCAAAAATAAATAAATGTTAAAAAAAATTTTTTTTTAAATGAATAAACGTTAAAAAACAAAATTAAAAAAATAAATAAATAAAACTTTACATGCATAAGCCAAAGATTTTATAACTCAACTGTCCAGAAAACCCAATGGTGGGGGACCCCAGATCACCTTGAGCCAGATCCCCACCCCTTGTCTAACTTCTCTCATCTCCGAGAGGCCTGGGACAAGGTCCATACAGCCATCAAATGGCGGGTCCCAGGTGGACTAGCCTGGATATGTGGAAGGAAAGCCTATATAGTACTTCCCTCAGTCTGGTCAGGGTCATACACGGTGGGAACTCTTCGTCCATCTTTCTTCCTGCTCCCACTTGCCAGAAGGAAACATTTGGGAGTTCAAGTGTATGGGGACAGGGAGACTCAAAGAAAGCGGTGTGCCTTACTAATTGGCAACTAAAAAGATGATGAATGGCCCCCCGAGCATAAATCCAATATGATGGCCCTGCCACCTGGACAGAGGACGGGTCCTGGGGCCATCGTGCTCCCATCTACATGCTAAACCGCATAATCAGACTACAAGCAGTTATAAAAGTTATAACCAGTGAAGCTGCCAGAGCTCTTAACTTACTAGCTAAGCAACAAACCAAAATGCACAATGCCATTATCAAAATCACATGGCCTTAGATTACCTGCTTGCTTCTGAGAGAGGTGTTTGTGGAAGATTTAACCTTAGGAACTGCTGCCTACAAATAGATAATGAGAAAAAAAAAAATCATGCAAGAGATCACAAATCAAATGACAAGGATTGCTCCTGTCCCCATCCAGACCTGGAACGGTTAAAACCCCGGAGGGAGTTATCCGGAGGATGGTTTTCAACTTTCAGGGGATTCAGTCTGAAATTATCCTCCTAGGGGAGGGTGGGTGATGGGTATTGAGGAGGGCACCTTTTGGGATAAGCACTGAGTGTTGTATGGAAACCAATTTGACAATAAACTTCATATATTGAAAAAATAAAAATAAAAAATAAAATAAAATAAAATAAAATAAAATAAAATAAAATAATCCTCCTAATCCTGGGAGGTGACTTAATCCTACCCTGCTTAGCTCCCCTGGTCGTACGGTCTGCCTCCAGTTTCACGGCCGCTCGTGTAATACCGTTATAAAAATATAAACCTCGATAGGGCGCCTGGGTGGCTCAGTCGGTTAGGCGTCCAACGTGGGCTCAGGAGGTCATGAGGAAGGCTGGGGGGAGGGCCAGAGATGGGGGGAAGCTCCCCCCACCACACTCCTCAACCAGACCCACAAGTTCACGGCCTATCTTCCCCAAGTTACCACAACAACACTTTTGCCAGTGGTTCTCATACCACATAACCACATAGCCTTTTCCTAACGTCTGGCAGTTTCCTCACGTTTCCGGCTGAAATTTCTTCACCCCTTTACAGCTGCTGCCTTACTGCCAGGTTGCAAAGTCAATGCCACATTTTAAATGTTTGCTACAGCAGCGCCCTGTCCCCATCGCTCACTCCTGTGTCCGTTACCTTATGTGCTCATAATTCTGTCCTAATTCTGTGAGTCAGCAATCTGAGCTGAACTCAGCTGGGCAGTTAGTTCTTCTGATGGTCTCACCTAGGGTCACTCGTGCAACTGAGGTCACCTGATGGCTTGCCTGGGGCTGGATGGTCCAAGATGGCCTCACTCGCCTGCCTGTGGGTGGTGCCAGCTGTCAGCAAGGACGCTCGCGTCCTAGGGGAGAGGCTGGCCCAGGTGTCTTCACACTTTGCTCTTACGACTCGAACCGTAACGACAAGTGGGCAAACCCCGGCGTGTGTTTTTCAAGCGTCTGCTCCTGCCATGTTTGATAACGTTCCATCGGCCAAAGAAAGTCGTGCGATCAAGCGCATCTTCAAGGGCTAGAGAAATAAACTCCACCTCTTGATGTGAGGGAACAACAAAACCCACCCTGAAAAGAGATGCACACTGAGACATAGGAGGAATTATCGTGGCCACCATCTACTACATCGTTATCTACGCACACGCACGCGCACACCCAGTGCAAAGTAAAACACAAGAAACCACTTACACATCCACTGACGTAGCTAAAATCAAACTGACAGGAGCATGCATTATCAGGACGTGAAGCGAACGAAACTTTCCTGATGACGGAGGCATAAACTGTTTCGGCCACTTTGGAAACCTCTTGGCAGCATCTGCCAAAGCTCAAGGTCTGCCTACGTGATGACCCAGCGATTCCACTCCAGGCTTGCACCCAAGAGAAGTTAGAACACTGGTTCACCGTAAGACTTGCACAAGAGCATCCACAGAAGCTTTATTCCCGACAGCAAAACCTGGAAAGGACCCAAATGTCCATAAACAGAATGGAATGTCGGGGCTGTGGGATATTCAGACAACGGAATACTACACAGCAATGGTTAAACATAAATTTCGCAGGCGCTCTATTAAGGGAAACACCAGCCACAAGGGGGCAATAGTGTGTGGTTCTATTTTTTTTTTTTTTTTAGTTTTTTTTTTTTAATATTTATTTATTTTTGAGAGAAAGAGAGAGACAGAACGCGAGCGAGCAGGGGAGGAGCAGAGAGAGAGGGAGACACAGAATTGGAAGCAGGCTCCAGGCTCTAAGCTGTTAGCACAGAGCTCGACACAGGGCTCGAACTCACAAGCCCTCGAGCTGTGAGATCACGACCTGAGCCAAAGTCAGCCACTCAACTGACTGTGCCACCCAGGCACCTCTGTGTGGTTCTGTTTCTGTGAACAGAAAAACAAATCTATGGTGGTAAGTCAAAATACTTGTTACCTCTGGATGGGGCTTATTGACTAGGACTGGAGTAGGGCCCAAGGGTACCTCCTGGGGAGATAAAATAGTTCACATGCTGTTATGGTGGTATAGACATACATAGATTTCATCAAGGTGTGCGCCGAGATTTATGAACTTTTACCTAAGTTATACCTCAGGATTTTAAACCACAAGGGGCACCTGGCTGGCTCAGTCAGAAGAGCGTGTGGCTCTTTATCTCGGGGTCGTGAGTCCAAGCCCCATGTTGGGTGTAGAGATTACCTTAAAAATAAATGTTTAAAAACTTGGAAAAAAAGAATTTTAAAATACAAAAACATATCCCTGTAAGAACAGGCAAAAAATCTTTTAAAAGTCCGCTGGGGTAAAGTATTGTGGACAGCCCATGGATTTTGGAGCCGGACTCCACTGCTTACCACGTGTCTCATCTCGGTTAACTCACCTCCACTGGCCCTGTAAATTGGGGATGATAATAGCATCTACCTCAAAGTGTCCTTGTGACACGTTAACTTAAAATAAGATTCAGGGGCGCCTGGGGGGCTCAGTCGGTTGAGCGTCCGACTTCGGCTCAGGTCATGATCTCACAGCTCGTGAGTTCGAGCCCCTCACTGGGCTCTGAGTTGACAGCTCAGAGCCTGGAGCCCGTTTCCGATTCTGTGTCTCCCCCTCTCTCTGCCCCTAACCCACTCGCATTCTGTCTCTGTCTCTCTCAAAAATAAATAAGCATTAAAAAAAAAAATTTTTTTTTAAATAAGATTCAAAGTTTAGGGTAGTATCTACTATCTATTACCAGTAAGTTCCAAATAATGACTTGCTAATATGAAAATGAAGAGTTGAATATTCATCACTAGGGAGAAGGATGGTCACTGTAAGAATAACAGGAACAATTTGCCGACACATAAAATATAAAAACCTTCTCGTTTAATTTGACTGCTTCAAAATATATAAATTTCAAAACTGACAGCATTACAAGATTTATTCAGCAACCAAGGTGGGAGAGTTTAACATAGCTCTTCTGGTAAACAGATCAAAGACGGATACGGATACGGATACGGACTGAATGATTCGTGTCTGTGCCCCACCCTTCATTCACATTCTGAAGCCTGATTCCCACCCTGTGATGGTATAAGGAGGGAGGTGATGAGATCAAAAGGGTGCAGCCCTCAGGAATGGGACTGGTGCCTTTATAAAGGACACCCCCACGAGCTCCCTTGCTCTCTTTCTGCCATGTGAGGACACAGGCAAGAAGACAGCCATCTACGAACCATGAAGCAGGCCTCACCAGACATCAAACCTGCCAGCATCCTGATCTCAGACTCCAGCCTCCAGAACTCTGAGAAGAAAGTTCTGCTGTTTATAAGCCATCCAGTCTATGGTATTTTTGTTATGCGGCCCGAACAGACTAAGATAGAGACCTATACCAATACCTATAAATGTGGAGAAGATTTTGAAACACAAATAATATGATCTAGTGGATTGTATTCTATATGCAGAATACAATACATTGGCTTCAACGACACAGGAAGCATTTATGACAACTGACCACACACTAAGTGCACCAGCTGGATACAGCACTTGGCCGTAATAAACCCACCCCTACCCTCCCCGGCCCCCTCCCCAAAACAGCAACGTCCTGTGCCAGTAAGAAGCGCACCTTTTCCATGTAACAAGATATCCAGAAACAAACAGTCCGGGGCAGCCACACAAAGATACCAGCTGGGGAGCCAGGATGGTCGTGAGGTCTGGCTACACTCTCTTCAGCTGCAGCCTTTACCCTCATGGCCGTAGGATGGCTTCTCGAGCACTGGGCATCATGTCTGTTTGTACAAAGGGCAAGAAGTGGAGGGATCTGGCTAAACGTTCCTTTGCAACATCCTTCCCCGGAATCACACCCAATGACTTCTCATACTTAGAATGGCCGGGACTGGGGGGGGCCGTGGCGTCCCCTAGCTGCAAGGAGGAGGCTGGGAGGTACGGGGTTTTTCAAGAGCGCATCGTACCAACCCGAACAAGAAAAACCTAAGTGGTTTTTTAAGGAACAAGGGGCAATTTTGATAGGCAACTAGCAGGATATGCCACGTTAAAAACAAAACAGATACCCAATATTCGATAACATAAAGACCACATTTTCTGCTCACAACGTAATTAAATTAAAAACCAACAACAAAAAGGCAACTAAAAAAACAAAAAAAAACACCCATACACATGAAGGAACTTTCTGGAATGATAGAAATGTTGTATACCTTGAATGGCGGGTTGGTGACATGAACATACGTACGAACCTGTCAGACTCCTCCAGCTGTACAATTAAGGTTTATGCATTTCGCTAGGAGTAATTATACCTCTGGAAAAATATATCCACATCCCATGGTTTTAAAATCTAATTACAGATCACTCACGGGCCAAAGAATAAGTGATAACAGAAACTAAGACAATACTTAGATTTCAACCAAAATGAAAATATTACACATCAAAACATGGAATGTGGCCAAACGAGTGCCACGAGAGAGGATGACAGCCTGGAACGTTTGTACTTTTAGAAAACTTGGAGGGTGCCTGGGTGGCTCAGTCGGTTGAGCGTCCGACTCTTGGTTTCGGCTCAGGTCATGATCCCAGGGTTGTGGGATCGAGTCCCGCATCGGGCTCCACACCCGCGTGAGATTCTCTCTCTCCCAGAGCGCCTGGGTGGCTCAGTCGGTTAAGCGACCGATTTCGGCTCAGGTGGTGATCTCACGTCTCGTGGGTTCGAGCCCCGCGTCGGGCTCTGTGCTGACGGCTCGGAGCCCGGAGCCTGCTTCGGATTCTGTGTCTCCCTCTCTCTCTGCCCCTCCTCCGCTCGCAATCCCTCCCTCTCTCTCTCTCTCAAAAATAAATAAATACTAAAAAAAAAAAAAAAAAAAGATTCTCTCTCTCTGCTCGTCCCCCACGCACGTGCATTCTCTCTCTCTCTCTCTGATAATTTAAAAATTAAATTAAAAAAAATAAAAGTCGAACATTAATCAGCAAGGGGCCCGACATATGGCTGGGACACTGATAGAGGCAGGCCGGCGCTCTGAGCGCTTTCTCTCCCGGCATGAACCCTTTTATGCACGGCGAGCGAAGAGCTGTGCCTGAAGGCCTTCTCACACTGACTGCACGCGTAGGGCCTCCCTGCGGTGTGGGTCCTCACGTGCACGATGAGGTGTGAAGACTGACCAAAGGCGCGCCCGCACTCCTGACACGCGTAGGGCTTCTTGCCCGTGTGGGTCCTCGCGTGTTTCCGGAGGGACGAAGGTTCGCCGAAGGCGCGCCCGCACTCCGGGCACGCGTAGGGCTTCTCTCCGGTGTGGGTTCGCATGTGACTCTTGAGGGTCGACAGGCGACTCAGCACCTGGCCGCACGTAGCGCACTCGTACAGCTTCTCCCCGGTGTGTATCCTCCTGTGCACATTCAGGTGCGTGCTCGTCCGGAAGGGCTTCCCGCACTGGCTGCATTCGTACGGCTTCTCCCGGGTGTGCGTTCGCAGGTGCGTCTTCAGCGACGAGTGCTCCCTGAAGGCTTTCCCACACTGACTGCACCCGAAGGGCTTCTCGCCGGTGTGAGTCCTCACGTGGCTCCGCAGGGAGGACGGCTGGTTGAAGGCCTTCCCACAGTCCTTGCACGCGTAGGGCTTCTCGCCCGTGTGGTTTCTCTGGTGCAAGATCAGGTTGAAGTTCCTGGTGAAGGTCTTCCCACACTGGGCACATTCGAAGGGCTTCTCTCCGGTGTGAGTCCTCAGGTGACGCCGCAGATTCGAGGAGTACTTGAAGGTCTGCCGACACTCCTGACACTCAAAGCACTTCTCGGCGGTGTGGGTCTTCTCGTGCCTGATCAGGTCGGAGCTGTATCTGAAGGACTTCCCGCACTGGCGACACGCGAAGGTTCTGTCCCCACGGCGGATCTCCTCAGGCGCCAGGAGCCGAGCGGGCCGGAAGAAGGATCCTCTGCTCTCTGGGCATTCGCAGGGGTCGCCTCCAGCACGAATGCTCTGGTACTGGAAAAGCGGTCGGACGCCGGGCGAGGGTTTTCCGAGTGCACTACGTTCGTAGAGGTTTTCTCCCGTCTGAGGCCGCCCCTGTCAATGGAGGAAAATACGAAGACCTGAGGCTTTATTACGTTCACAGACATTCTCCCCCGGGGGGCAACTGGGCGTAGGGGAAAGGTATCGACAGCCGAGGCGTAGATGCCTTTTAGTATGTACTGTCTTAGTGAGTCTGGACCATTTCCGCCCCGAGTCCCTTCAAGGGGATGCTGCCCACAAAGCACTGTCACTGTCTTTACTTTCAGGAGGCCTCTCAGATGCAGAGTTTTGCCGAGTTAAAGCCACACGGAGCCTTAAACACTTGGCACCTGTTCACTGGTGCAAGCGGTTGCCTGTGGGAACTCTGCGAAGACACGTGCCTTAATCTACACGTAGAGTTTTCCCCAATTCATGACTTTCACAGACTCTCTCCCAGGACACCGTGTTCTCCTGGGTGAGCACCACTCACCTTGAATCAATCTCTCTGTCTCTCTCTCTCTGGCCTCGTGCTGTTTCTTTCTTTCTTTTTTTCTTTCTTTCTTTCTTTCCTTTCTTTCTTTCTTTCTTAAGATTGATGTATTTGGGGTGCCCAGGGGGTTCAGTCAGTTAAGCGTCCGACTTCGGCTCCGGTCATGATCTCCCAGTTTGGGAGTTCGAGCCCCGCATCAGGCTCTGTGCTGACGGCTCAGAGCCTGGAGCCTGCTTCAGATTCTGTGTCTCCCTCTCTCTCTGTCCCTTCCCTGCTCGTGCTCTGTCTCTCAATAATAAATAAACATTTAAAAAAAATTTTTTTTTAAAAAAAGATTGATTTATTTAAGAAATCTCTACACCCAACATGGGGCTCAAACTCACTGCCCCGAGGTCAAGAGTCGGAGGCTCCTCCGAATGAGCCAGCCAGGCAGCCCTGCTTTTCTAACCTGCAGCAACCCCAGACTCGTCCTACAACAGAACCGAGAATGCTCCTTGGGTGCCTTACCCTTTCCATGTCAACGGAAATCTCTGCAAAAATATCTTGGTTAGGAATTGAACCTTGGGGTGGAAGCGAAGGTTCTGAAATGGACAAGGAAGGAAAAAGTAAGTGCACAGAGAAAACTGTACAAACAGGGCAACCAAAAGAATAAGCAGGGCATGTGGGGTTTTGTTTTTTTTTTAATACTGATTCTAACTACGGGAAGAAACTGGGAAGGGGAGGGATATATCAGAGTGTCCAGGAAATGTTAAGGCATCTGGCTCTGTAAGGAGCTATGTAACCACAGCAACAAGGATTAGAAATGGTAGATAAGTTACTGAGAAAGGAGCCTGTGAAGGTTGAGGCCGAAATTGAGAGAAAGTGTTAGCAAGAACACACGGGGGGCACATGCACACGCTACGTCCGCGGAAAACACACACAGGATAAAACAGACACATGGAGGTGACCAAGATGACGAGCAGGCGGGACAAATCATCCTGTGAAACCAGAGTAAAGTATTCGGGATAAAAAGGAAAGGCGGTGGCACCCAGTAGAGCGGCTTCGTCAAGGTCACTGAAAGCGTCACCTGGACAGCTTCCCGGGAAGACTCTTCTCTCCGTCGGCCACCACTCTTCTCCTTGCTCCAAATGGGAAAACGAACTGAATTTGCCGAGCTGATCTCCTGCTCGTGGGGAAATACGCAGGGCGTGAGCTGCGCCTGCCATTAAACCGGGGCCCGTATCCTGACGTCTTTAGGGGGCACCAGAGATGGGAAGAACAAAACGAGCACCCCTAAATTCCGATGGGCACAGTCGGGCCCTTCCACTAAGGGGCCAAAGTACAAGCTCCCTCACTGGGTCCCAAAGGATAATGGGATTCTCCAGTCCCCAAAACCCAGGGCCTGACTCAGAGAGGCACTAGAAAAGCCCAGACACTTTTAACCGTGGAGAAACAGAAAGCAGCAGAGAGACCTCCATTGCCACAGGGAAGCTGCTAGACCGTAAGCACCGTGAGGGCAGGATTTCTCTTTTTTCACCTCTCGACTTCCCAAACCGGCACAATTCCGGGAACCCGTAGGGGCTGCATGGGTATGTGGGCGAAGCCACGGGGCTGGCCTTACCCACAGAGGCCACGTTCCTATAGTTCTCCAGCATCACATCTCTGTACAGGCTTCTCTGGGCAGAGTCTAGAAACATCCATTCTTCCGGAGTGAACAACACAGCCACATCCTCGAAGGTGACTGGTTCCTGAAACACACACCCGTCCCGGCTCAGCCAGGGGGCACCCCCACCAGTACCCAAGAGGCTGGTGAGGGGCCGGCCTGGGGAAGGAAGACCGTGCAGAGGATTGTCACACGGGGCCCTGAGGTCTCTCGGAGGCTGCCCTTGGCTCAGGCCCCAGAACTACAACTCTCCTCCACCTGCACATTTGTCCCCGAGGGACAGCATCCAGAGGTGTGGCATCGAAGGACTTAGCTACCAGTAGGAAGCCACGGCAGTTTTATTCCCCTCCGGCTCCAGGGTCCCACAAGCCCGACCACGTGGCAGACAAGAGAGAAACACGCGGTAAATGACCGCTATCTGTCCCGGGAAACCGTGAGGACTAGCGAACAAGGACAGCTCACAACCTTGCTGTTTTCCCTCCTGGTGCCCAGTAGAACCAGGCACTCCTCGGCTAGGGAAGGTCTGAACGAAGGGGCGGGATCGCCACCTGGGCTGCCCCCACATCCCTCCCCGCCCCCATTCTGCCACTTTAAGAGGCCCAGGGCCTAGGAGCCTGGACACCAGCCCTGTGGGGGCGAGAAGCTCCAGGCCAAGGGAGGAGAATCAGGGCCTGAGCAACAGGGGTTTCCTACTCACCTGCGGACAGCTGAGCAGCATCCCAGGAGCCGCAGACTCCCCCTCTGTGTTCTCCTTCCGGAGCCAGGCGGGGTCCTGGGCAAGCAGAGCTACAGGAGAGGGGAGCCAGGAGGCCCAGTGAGCACACCCACAGGACCCCCGGGCTGCCCGCCCCAAAACAGTGAAGTGACCACAGGTGCACACACGTATGCACACGCACGTACGACACACACACACACACACATACTTGCGTGCTTAGGCACACGTGCACACACACGAGGACACACACGTGCATGCATTCACACACGCATGCACGGAGACAGGGACGCACAGACACACACGGACGAGTACACACGCACAGAAACAGACAGACACACGTGCAAACACACACAAATATCCTCATGTTGCTTCCGTTCCAAATCTCTGGAGTTATACAGTCCCAAGTCGACAGACCCTGGGGTTTCTGGGGCACCCCCACTGCCCCTTGATTCAGCCCTGGGTCAGCATTCCCTCCCAAGCTGCTCAGCTCCTTCCTCTGCCCCACTCTGCAGGGCCAGGGGCAGCCCAGGACTTAGCACAAGCAGGGGCCAGAGAAGCGGCCACCACCCCAGGGGTCTGCCTGCGAGAAGGAAGGATCTCCCCTTCCTGCCTTCAAATCCACCACACCCCTCCATCCGCCCGGGGCCCGTGACAGGTGAGCGAGTGACCTCCCCCACCATCCCTTGTCTCCCTACATGCTCACCTCCCCCTGCCACGGGACCTTTCCCCCTGGGAACTAACCCTGAACTGAAAAATAAAGCATATCATGCAAATAAAGAAAATTAATTGCATCCAATCATTAAAAAAAACAAAAACAAAGAACCCTGACCCACGTCTAATCTCTGACCCCATGTATGCCTTTCCTGGGGCTGCTGTAACCAAGCACTGCCAACTGAGAGGCTCAAAACCCCAGATACATCTTCTGTCTCAGCTCCAGAGGCCACAAGTCCAAGACCAAGGTGTCGGCAGGGCTTCACTCCCTCTGAGACTCTGGATAGAATCCCCCCTCGCCTCCTCCTGGCTTCTGGCAGCGACTGTCCAGAATCCTGGGTGCTCCTTGGCCTGCAGCTGCGTCCCTCCGATCTATGCACCTGTCATCACATGGCCGTCCTCTCCTGAGTGTCCCTGTCTGCACCTGGTGTTTTCTCCTTAAAAGGACACTAGTCACTCTGGGCCCCCGCATCACGACCTCATCTTAACCTGCAGCTGCACAGACCCTATTTCCAAGTAAGGTCCCAGTCCCGGTCACGGGAACCGGCGGTAAGGACTTCAATGGATCTTTTGGGGGGGCACCGCAATTTAAGCCACAATACTCTGCTTTTCCTTCTACATAATGCATAATGTTTTTGCTTCCCCGCCGTGGGCAACCAATCCTCTGTGTCCCTTTCCTCACCTCCCGCTCACTCATGATCACAAGGACAGGCACCGCACTCGGACCACCAGCGACCCCCATCTGCAGTGGGGATCCAGTCGTGTGTTCGGCCCTCCATCCTTCCACACTGAAGCCCCCGGGGTGGTGGGCTTCAGTGACCACGCCCCCAGCCTCCTCCGTACAAGACCCTCCTCCGTCCCTCACGCGACTGTGACCCCTGTCCTCACTCCCCTTAGCCTCTGCCTCAGCAGGCAGCCTCACGGCCTGACCAGGCCCAGACCCCGGGCTGACTCTCCCCCCTCAACTCCAGACCCACCTCCACACCATCAGCTCGTGTCCCCACTCATCTGTCCTGGGGACTCAGTGAGCTGGGGGGTGGGACTACTGTCCCCCTCTTCCCCCCCCCCCCCCCCACCACAAGCAGAGGATTGCCATCAAGCCTTGAACTTGCCCTTCTGGGTTTGGAGCTTGCTTGGGACCCATGATCTCTTCTTTCTCTCCCTTCGGGAGAGGGAACGAGCGCCCGGTACCTGTCCCACCACTGCATTATGGGAGCAGAGGACTTGTTTCCTCGGTTCACAGGTTCACAGATGAAGAATTTTGCCCCCGGGACGGACCACACCCTGAATCTCACCCATGCCTGATTTGGATGATTCATACGAGGACACAAGGACTCTTCTGAGCTGATGAGATTTGGGACTTGGGAGTCGATGCTGAAGTGGGTGTCAAGATCATCTGAGTGTACTTGGTATCTGGGGAGGACATGAATTTGGTTGGGGGGGGTACAGAGGGCAGACCGTCATGGGTTGAATTGCGCCCCCCCCCCCAGAGCTATGGAGTCGTAACCTCCCCACGTCAAAACGTGACCTTACTTGGGAAGAGGGTCTTGGCAGGTGTGATTAGCTAAGACGAAGTCACAGTGGAGTCGGGGGGGCCCCAAACCCAAGATGACTGGTGTCCTAAGAGGAGGAAAGACAGAAGCAGGGACACACGAGGGGAGAAGGCCACGTGACGATGCAGGCCGAGACCGGAGCCATGTAACTTCAGGCCAAGGGACTGCCAGCCGCCACTGGATGCCAGGAAGGAGCCTCCCTCCAGGCCTCGCAGGCAGCACGGCCCCACCAGCACCCTGATCTCAGACTTCTGGCCTCCAGAACCGCGAGACGTGAATTTCTGTTGTCTCGTGCCCTCCCTCCCCAAAATATGTGCTCATCGCCTGATTCTCAAAGCCTGTTCTCTTTCCAGTGCCCCTGATCTCAGGAAGTGATATCCACGCCTCTCACCCCTCCCTGACGTTCTCCAGACCCCAACAAGTCACCCAAAAAAAGAAAATTGTGCCGCCATCTCTACAGGGAGCACCCCCCGGCACTCCCTTTCCTCCTACCCCTGTCCTCACTGTGGCTAATGCCACATCAGGCCTTTCCTTTCTGAGTCCACTGAAAGGTCACTCCCTCAGAGCACCTCCCCCTCCCCAGTGTCCTTCCTTTCTCTAGAAGGACCGTCCCCCTTTCCTCACAGCCCTCACCTATTTGTACCACGTGGTTATCTGCTGCCTTAGGTGTGTATTTTCCGCCACCTTCGTGAGATTGGAAGCTTCGCGAAAACAAGCCTGGGCCCCTCTCCTTTCACCGCCCCCCACCCCACTTGGTACAGGAATGCTCCAGATTGTCTGGTAAGTGAAAGTATACGGGACTCAGCAAATTATCTCAACTCAACCTCCCGCACAGGCCTTAAATCACTCCGCGATTCCCTACCGTGTAGACCAGAGCTAACCCCACAAGGCCTGACTGGCGGCCCTTGGGAACACGGATCTTGAGAGGGTTCCCAGCACCTTAACTGGTAAGAGGGGCTCACCCTGCTTAAATTCCTTCTACGAACACTGGGGTTTGTGCCGAACGCCTGCTTTCCTTCCGGGAGGCTGGGACATGCTGACCAGAGTCAGGTGCACGCCTGGCTTAAGAGTACTTCAAGGCAGAGTCAAGGGTGCCTGTGTGACCAGCCCCGAGTGAAAACCTGCGCTCTGAGCCTCTACTGAGCTCCCCTGGTAGACATCACCTCACGTGTGTTGTCACGGCTGGCTGCAGGGGGTATTAAGCACGTCCTGTGTGACTCCACTGGGAGAGGATTCCGGAAGCTCGGGCCTGGACTCCTCCAGACTTCACCTCATGCACCACAGGACTCAGCTCTGTGTCCCTTCGCTGTGATAAATCACCACCTTGAGCACGACTGCAGGCTGGGGCCTGGGTTTCCTAGCGAATGGCCACGACCCGGTACGGTCTCAGGGACCCCGCCACACCCACTCCGCACTCACCTGGGGCCTAGGCCACGACCACTCTGTTCCTCACTGCCTCCACGCACCACCCCCCCACCCTCCCTGAGGCCCTGCCAACCCCCAGGTGCTGAAGGGTTCTGCTAAAACCACAGATGCACAGCACTGCTCACCCAAACACATCCCTGGCTCCCAGCAGCCTAAGGACACAGGCCAGGATTCATGCTTCCAGGCCTGAATGTTCCAGAGCCCAACCCTCTCTAGTCAGCTCACACCACGCTCCCCTTCTCTCTGCTCCCTTTGCACAGCCTTCCGTGGGCCCCTGGGCACCCCGGCCTCTCTGCCCCCCAAGGAATTTTCCAGATGCCATTTCTAGGCCTGAAATCCTCCCCCCCCCAAACCTTCTCCAAACAGCCCAACATCTTGCCAACCTAAATGATACAGTAATCGTGCATCACGGTCTAAGCCAATACTCGTCGCCCAGGGGACACATGGCAGTCTGGTATCTTGGTCAGATCTGCTACATAACAAGATACCACAGACAGGGGGGCTGAAACAGTAGAAATTTATTTCCGGGGCACCTCGGTGGCTCAGTCATTTATGTGTCTGACTCTTGATTTTGGCTTAGGTCATGGTCTTGAAGTTCGTGAGTTTGAGCCCTGCATTGGACTCTACAATGACAGTGCTTGGGATTCCCTCTCTCTGTCTCTTTCTCTCTCTCCTGCCCCTCCTATGCACTCTCTCAAAATAAATAAACTTTAAAAAAAAATTACTGGGGCGCCTGGGCGGCTCAGTCAGTTGAGTGCCCGACTTCAGCTCAGGTCATGATCTTGTAGTTCATGGGTTCGAGCCCGTGTCGGGCTCTGTGCTGACAGCTCAGAGCCTGGAGCCTGCTTGGGATTCTGTGTCTCCCTCTCTCTCTCTGCCCCTCCCCCGCTCGTGCTCTCTCTCTCTCTCTGTCTCTCTCATAAATAAATAAAAACATTTAAAAAATTTAAAAAAAAAATACTTCCTCCCAGTTCTGGAGGCTGGGTGCCAGCATGGTCGGGTTCTGGTGAGAGCTGTCTTTCTGGCTTATTCACTGTGTCCTCACACAGCAGAGAATGTGGTGTCTCTCCCTCTTCCTATAAGGACACCAGTTCTATGGGATTGGAGCTTAACCCTTATGACCTCAACTAATCTTAGCCACCTCCTTAAAGGCCCAGTCTCCAACGCTGTCAGATGGGAGGTTAGGACCTCAGCGTATGATCTTGGGGGGCAGAGGCAGGGACCAGTCACAGCTTCTGGAGACATTTTCGGCTGTCACGACTAGGACCTGTTATGGCCTTGTGCCCCTCCAAAACTTCAGCTACCCAGCACCTCAGAATATAACCGTATCCGGACATGAGGTCTAATCAAACTAAAATGAGGCCAGTTGGGTGGGCCCTAATCCACGCTGACTGGTGTCCTTGTAAGAACAAAACTTGAACACAGACACATACAAAGAGAAAACTCAAGACAACCATCTACAAGCCAAGGAGAGATGCCCAGAACAGATCACAGCCCTTAGATCTCGGACTTCTGGCCCCCAGAGCCGTGAGAAAAACAAATGTTTCTTCTTTGAGCTGCTCAGTCTGTGGCCCTTTGTGTTATGGCGGCCCTGGCTGGCTAACGCAGGACATGCTACTGGCATCTAGCGGGTGGAGGCCCCGCAACACACAGAAAGCGCCCCCCGCCCCCCAAGGAGAATGATCTGGTCCCGTGTCGCCAGTGCCGCAGGTGAGAACCCATGGTCTGACTTCAAATTTCCCGAAACTCCTCTCTGCCTTCGGGATAAAGTCCTTGCGTTACATGCTTCCATCATATTCTGGTCTTCACTGAAACATCTGACTGCCCAGGCAGACTGTGAGCTCCACAGGGGAGGGGTCAATGTCTTGTTTGAGATTCTCTCGCAGGGCCCATCTCACCACAGGGTGGCCAACTAGAGCACTTCAAGAGTCCTTCAAGAGCATGGAGTATTCCAAATGTTTCAAGAGTCCTTCAAGTACAGGGTGATCTAAGCACTTTAAGAGTACTTCAAGGGGGCGCCTGGGTGGCTCAGTCAGTTAAGCGTCTGACTTCGGCTCTGATCATGATCTCACAGCTTGTGAGTTCGAGCCCCGCGTCGGGCTCTGTGCTGACAGCTCGGAGCCTGGAGCCTGCTTCGGATTCTGGGTCTCCCTCTCTCTCTGCCCGCCCCCTGCTCGCACTCTTGTCTCTGTCTCTGTCTCTCTCTCAAAAATAAACATTAAAAAAAAATTTTAAGAGTACTTCAAAGGCATGAGGTACTCTAAGTATCTTAAGAGTACTTCAAGGCAGGGGCACCTGGGTGGCTCAGTCGGTTAAGCGTCCGACTTCGGCTCAGGTCACGATCTCACAGTTTGTGAGTTCAAGCCCCACATAGGGCTCTGTGCTGACAGCTCGGAGCTTGGAGCCTGCTTCGGATTCTGTGTCTCCCTCTCTCTCTATCCCTCCCCGACTAGTGCTCTGTCTCTCCCTCTCAAAATTAAATAAATGTATAAAAAAAAATTTTTTTTAAAGAAGGCACGATGGAAGGAAGCAAATCCCTTGAAATTAAAGCTAAGATATCATTTGTCCTCCGGAATTAATTCCACCCCCCCTCCCCCCCACTCCTCAGGACATGCGGCCTGTTTCAACCTCATTTTTTTATAAGCTCAGTTAAAACATATTCAATTTAGAGTAAATTTGACTGTCAATTCAGCACCAACATAATTGTGGAGTGAAGAATTCAACCTTGCCCAGAAAGAGGTCTGGACTTAGCCACAGGTGAATGGAGTCTACTCTTTCTGAACAAAAAGACCAAAGACCAAAAAAAAAAAAAAAAACCACACAGAAAGAATCCCAGCTCACGATCCTGAGAAAGTGCCTTTCCCCTTGAATACGTAAAGAATGGTGACATGATTTTATGGATCCTCCTTAAGGGGCAAGGAAATGCCTGCTGTCCCAGGAAATGAAGGCGGGAGAAACAAGTTCCCAGACACAGCACAGCACATGGGAGGCCCTCGGGCTGCCATTTCCAGCCAGTGCTCACTCACCAGAAGCCCCAGCCATCCTCAGCTCAGGGAGACTCAGTGCAGGCACCGGCACAGCCACCCTCTGAATCTGCGCGGCCGCCTTCCGCCCCTAGACACAGTGACAGGGACAGATTAGGGTCACACGGTCGATGGAATCTGCTCACAGCCACTCGCCCTGACTGAATTTGCAAGACCGACCCTGCTCCGAGCCACACGATGGTAAAATTGGGACAATGCCCAATTTAGCCTGTCCAGACCAATCCAATTCATGAGTACAACACTCAACCCTGTGGTAGAATTTCAACTTCAAAATGGGATGGAGAGGGGGCCGCCTTGGGGGAGTTGCCTCCAGCAGCAGGGGAAACGCTGGAGCAAAGAAGGGCGTAGATGACCAGCAGGCTGGGGGGGGGGGGTGATGTGGAGGTGGGCCTGGACACGCGAGGAATAGTTAGTAAGTTATTCTCGGAAGGCAGCCCTGTTGTGAAAGAAAGGATCTGAACTCTCCTCCGCTGGTGGCTGCTTCCCCAGGAAAGGTGTCTCATCTGACTTGTATGTCTAAGGGATGTCTCTAGACTCTGTGTCCAAGGTGGGGCCCAGTGGGAACAGGGGCCTGTAGGGAGCAGTTCCAGGGGCCCCCGAGAACTAACAGTGGCTCTGGGCAGGGTGGTGGCAGTGGGGACAGCAGGAGCAGTTAGAGATAAGTTACGTTTGGCGGGGAGGGGACTCCCAGGACTTAGTGGTGGATGGAAAGAAAATGTGGCAGGTGTCTCAGGACAGGCGAGGGGCCTGGGTAGGTGGGGGCAGCCCTTCTCCCCGGGGGGGAAGAATCAAAGCACGCCTTAAAGTGTCCTTCTCTGATCCTCTCTCCACCTTAGGCTGGAAACACAGGACCCTGGGCCAAGAGCTTGGTCACCAGCCTGGGCTCTCCACCCAGCCCTGGGATCACACGATCACTCATTCCTATAGGCTTCACGGTCATGGACAGGGTGGGAGTGAAAGTGGAAGGAGTGGAGGAAGAAAGGCTGGGCCAGGGGAGGCAGGGCCAAGGCCCTGGGTGCTTGCTCCTCCTGGAGGCCTGCTCTGGGCCACCACCACCCTGGGGACACAGGAACGCCAGGACCCATTCGGTAATTCCTACCGGGGAGCTGAGCCTGGGCCCCCAGCCTGTCCCCAGTTTCCAAGAGTTGGTCCTAGATTCCTCCCTCTCCCCCTGCGACCCCATCTGCAGAAGTCTCAAGGCCCAGGCCTTTCTGGCTGGGGCTGGGCCCTCGCAGCAAACCTCCTCCCAGGCTTACTACATATCCAGAAGACCAGGTGACAGCCAGAGAGATAGCTGGTCCTCTGGAATCGAAGGTGTCTCTCTGTCTCCAATTGTGGGCCTGATGTGCATCCTCAGGTCTGGCCCCAGCCCCTAGGAGAAGGCAAGGAGGGGACGGAGCAGGACAGAGGCGGCACTGAGTGTGTTCTGGGCCCGAGGGACCCTCAGTTTGGTGGCAGTTAGGGTTAGGGCTGTGAGAAGTCAGGCGTGCAGGTCTGGCAGCTTCAGATCCGGTGACTCCCCCTATTCCATGGTGAGCACCAGCCACCAAGGGTCTCAAGGAACAATCATGCCACAGACGCCGAGGTGGACCCGACCCTTTCTGGTTCTGGGGTGGGGGGCCCGACTGCAGGTCAGGCCACGGGCCCTCAGAGACACTGCAACGTGCTTCACTCAAGGAAGGCTGGGAGCCCTTAGCTCTGAATAGGAACGTTGTTCGGTGTTTTCTTAGCCTGTGTTTGTCTATTTGACATCCATCAATCGCGGGGCCTACCTACGGGCCACAGCTGGGCTACATCTGCCCTGCCATCCAGAGCCCGTCCTCTGAACGCTGCCCTTCTCCAGCACTCGCACAAGCTAACATCCCCATGCCCTGAAACAGCATGGAGGAGACACAGCACGGGGGAGGGCGGCTGGGACGGTAGAAGGACTGAGCCCGGAGACACCCCTTCCGCAGCCTCCTCTCGGGACTCTTCTGCGAGCAGTCCCCAGCTCTCTCGTGCCCTCCCCTGGCCTATCTAGCCATGACGGGGAGGCCTCAGGGCCGCCATGGGGGCCTCAGTCGTCGGGACAAGGCCCACTGAAGCCCGGAAGGACGAGCCCAACAGTCAGCGCCTTCAGCCGCGTGGCAGGATGTGTGACCCCGGGCAGCAGGTCCCGGTGGCTACCTCTGCACCTCTGCGGCAGGCCTGGATTGGACTCCCAGCTCCAAACGTGGCCGTACCACTTACGGGCTACGTGTCTTCATGACGAACCACTCAACTTCTGCACGTGCGTGTCCGAGTGGCCCTCCTCTCCCCGCTCAGAACGTTCTGCGACCGCCTGCTTCCTGGGGCTCGATGCAGCAGAAGCCTCTCCTCTCCCACACTCGGTGCTCGCTTCTGAGCTGAAGGTGGAGCTCTGCGGAAGGTGCTGGAACCCCGTACTAAGAGGAAAGAGCCCACAGAAACTGGAGAGGACAGATGTGGGCCATCCTCGCTCCCTCCCTCACAGGGTCCATCTGCTCGGCGGGGCGGGGGGGCAGTGAAAGCCTGGGGTACCCGTGTTCATTCCTTCACTGCACAAGCATTAGTCCAGGGCTCTGCAACGATGCACAGAATGTTCTGCATGGGGTTACCACAACGATCCTGCCAGATGAGGCCCCTGCAAGCTGGCAGCTCCAGTAAGATATTTTCACATATTTTCAGGGCCTCAAAAGCAACACGCCCTTTCCCAAGCAGCTACTGGAGGACATTCTCCACCTAAACAAAAACGTGAACCAACGGTGAGGAGGACCTGGGCAGGGAAGGGGGGGTGGTCTCAGCTGCTCTGGGGTCTGATGCGAGCCGTGCAGGGCTGAGGGTTTCCACTGCCCTGCAGCCCACACCAGGCTGTGCAGGGTCGAGGCTCTGCACGCTCAGAGCAAAGGAATGAAACAGGTCTCTACCACCCAGGCCACCCACCCCCTCCACTGAGCCAGCGTCTCTGACGCTGTGAGACTGACACCAGCCATGACAGAGGTGGAGGGGCTCAGACTGAGGGAGTCCAGAGATCTCACTGACTCTGGCACAAACGGGCCCAGGCTTGGGTGGGGGTGGGGGTGGGGGTGGGGGGGACTGGGCTCTGCATGTCCCTCTATCCAAACCTGAACCCTAACCTTTGAAATCCCCAAAAGTCTGGGGACTCAAACCTTGGAAATTCCTGTAGTTCGGGGAGGCAGGAAGTCAGGGCCAAAGTGGGGGGGGTCAGGGGGCCCGATGCGTGTTCCCTGGTGCACTGGGGCGCGCCAGCCGGCTCTGAAGGCTTTTCCACGCTTTGACAAGGGCTGATTTCCAGCGTGGGATCTCGACGTGTCCCCTAAGTGGGGAGCGATCCACGAGAGCGCTCTCACATCCTTTGCATAAGTCAGGGTGGCTGTCCCCCCGGGCTGTCTCAGTCAGGTCCAGGTTAGAGTTCCTCCTGAAGGTGCTCGGGCTGTGGCCGAATCCGCTCTCCGGGCAGAGTCTGCTCCTGGCAGCGGGTGAGCGATGAGGGCAACCTTGCTGACACCCTTGAAGCGCCCAGGGCTGCTCCCCTCCCCGCCGAGGCACATTTGCAGCGTGCTCAGACGTGCGCCTCGCTCAGGCGGCTGCAGGCTCCAGGGCAGTGCGGGCTCTCTCCCGTTCCCGACTTCCTTGGGGCTTCTCCAGCAGGCAGGAGTTTCCCGTGACTGTTGAGGAGCAAAGCGCACTGCACACGACCGATGTCTGACTCCCGCTAACAGATGTGTTGACTCAGGGGAACCTTCCGGGAAGAAAGGGTCTCGAGGGTCAGGCAGGGCTTGTCCAAATTCACGAGCCATGGGCACCCGTTTCACACCACGCGGGAATGTCCTTGAGGAAGTGCCCCCCCACGGCCCCCTGGCCCTGCAATCCACATACTCCTCACCTTCTCCCGAGAGGGGGAACAAGGACGAGCCCCCGTGAATCTTACCATGTGCAAACCCGGGGATGAATTTCCCTCCAAAATATCCTGCACGGGAGGAGACGCTTGGGATTTGAGTCGAGAGTCCCAGTCTAAAATGAATTGGGGGGGGAAAAAAAGTTAGGTTCTTTCAGAAACAAATAGGGGTATGAAACTGACCAAAATATACACTTGTGTACTTATTTATTTATTCGCTGTTTTAAAATACTGTTTTTGAAGTATTGACTCTCAACTGGGGACAATACTGAAAGGGAAGAAGCCATCAGTGAGCAAAGGGAGGCTCTTGAGGACTATGGGCATGTGACGAACTTGGCAGCGACCAGGGCGGGGGGCCGGGATGAGAGGCTGTTTCCCATGGAGACGGAGACAGATGTCGCCAGTAAGACAGCATATTATCACAGAAACAAGTAGCAAGCAATTAGACAAAGAACACACGAAAAATGTTCAATTTAAAGAGGAACCGGAGGGGCGCCTGGGTGGCTCAGTCGGTTAAGCGTCCGCCTCTTGATTTCGGCTCAGATCGTGATCTCACCGTCGTGGGATCGAGCCCCGCATCTGGCTCTGCACGGGCAGTGTGGAGCCTGCTTGGGATTCTCTCCCTCTCTCTGCCCCTCCCCTGCTCATGCTCTCTCCCTCTCTCTCAAAATAAATAAACAATAACAAAAAAAAAGAGGGATTGGACAGTAAGTGTGGGTATAATGTGGAGAAGTCAGAACTGTCCACCACCACTGGTGGGAAAGTAAAATGGTGCGTGCACCCGTCCGAGGGAGCAGTTTGGTGTTCCTCAAAAAGTTAAGTATACGGGGCGCTTGGGTGGCTCAGTCGGTTGGGCGTCCGACTTCCGCTCAGGTCACGATCTCACGGTCTGTGAGTTCGAGCCCCGCGTCGGGCTCTGTGCTGACGGCTCGGAGCCTGGAGCCTGCTTCGGATCCTGTGTCTCCCTCTCTCTGTCCTTCCCCAGCTTGTGCTCTCTCTCTCCCTCTCTCAAAAATAAGTAAACATTTTAAAAAGATTAAAAAAAAAAAAAAAAAGTTAAGTCAATGACCCGGCCACTCCACTCCTAAGTATCAACCGAACAGAACTGGAAACATAAAATCTGGTACGTGAATGTTCACAACACTACTCACAAGAGCCAAAAAAGTGAAAACAAACCAAATGCCCATCAGCAGATGACTGGACAAACAAAACGTGGTCTACCCATACAACGGAACAGGACTCAGCAGTAAAAAGGAACAAGGCTGTGACACATGCTACGTGTGGACGAACACGGAAAACATCACACTAGGGAAAGAAGACAGAGACCAAAAGCCACATTTACGTGATCCTATTTGTACAAAACGTCCAGAACAGGCAAATCCAGAGACAGAAAGCAGATGGAGGTGGCAGGGAGGGGAGGGGGAGGCGGATACTGGTGATGGCTGCACGTTGTGAATATACTAAAAACCACTGAACTGCATACACTTTAAAAGGGTGAATTTTATGGTTTGTGAGTATTTCCACTTAAAAAACTAAAAGAGAGAGATTCAAACAGATCTTTTTCTGAGACCAAAGACAGGTAGGAGAGGAAGGCCAGCAGAAGAGAAGGAACACTGAAGGAGCTCACTACAGAAACATCACCCCAAAGAGCCTCGTTCCCCCTTGGGTCTCTGAAACGCTCTCAGGCTGACACTTCCCAGCACGCCGCCGTCCCCCAACCCGGCAGGCACCGCACACACACTCACCCACACCCACGGGGCCCTCAGCTCTGCCCCTGGCCCCAGCTGGGAGCCCAGACTGGGTTTGCGTGGTGGAGTCCCCGCTCCTGGACAAAGATGCCCGTGCTCAGAGAGGGAGCGAGGGTTGGCAGTGGGCTTCAGCTCCTGGCGGTGAGCGACCACCACGGGTAGCAAAGTGATCACGCCCCATTTCCAATGAACTCAGAGAAGCTCTTTCACAAGGCCCCAAACCGCAAATACCCTCCCCTCTGCGCCATGGGGATGAAGCCCTGAAGCCCAAGTCCAAGCTCAGTGAGACCCACGCGGTTCTGACTATAGGGAGAATGGATGCACCTAACCCTGCAGAAACCCACAAACCTTCCTTGGTCGCGTAGCCGACCCTTAAGAAGCATTAGGCACCTGCGTATAAGGACCAGCCATGGGACACCTGGATGGCTCAGTCGGCTGAGCATCTGACTCTTGCCTTTGGCTCGGGTCATGGTATCGCCGTTTGTGGGCTCGAACCCTGCATCGGGCTCTGTGCTGACAGCTCAGAGCCTGCTTAGGATTCTTTCTCCCGCTCTCTCTGCCCTTCCCCTGCTTGCTTCTCTCTCTCTCTCAAAATAAATAAAAAATAAACTTGACAAGAAGAAGAAGAAGAAGAAGAAGAAGAAGAAGAAGAAGAAGAAAAAGGACCAGCCCGATGCCAGCCTTACCCTTGGGGACCAGAGTCCTGCACTTGTCCAGTATCACGTATCGGCACAGGTTCGTCCGCGCACCGTCCAGTAATGCCCACTCCCGGAGGAGCCCCACCGCCACATCCTCAAAGGTGACTGACTCCTACAACAACACACGTATCCTGGCTCAGCAAAACCCACCTCCAGGACAACTGGTTATCACCGGGGAAGGGAGAACGTTCGGGACACTGTCTCCACAGCAGGCCTCCACAAACCCGACCCGCCTCCTGTCTTTTCAAGTTTCACTGGCACGCCACCATGCCCCATCTGTTTGGCCATCTCCACGGCTCATTTTGTGCCGTACCCACAACAGTGAGTCGTTGCTGTGACCGGGACAGGGATCACATGGCCACCCTAGCAGACATTTCCTCGCTTCTAACGTTTGGAGAAATGCCAGAGTGCAGGCTTTGGCTCTCTTCGCCACTTCAGCCGCCAGTGGCTGCAGAGACGATCTCTGGGCTCTAGGGAGAGTTCTTCCTACATTTCTTATTTAAGGCATCAAAAGTTTGGGACCCATCACATAATTTTCGTGAAATCCCTAGAGCCCCTCCCAAGACTCACATAAGCACTTTGTAATCCTTTTACGAGTTGCTAAAACAAGACTTGCATTGCACCTGAGAAACCTAACGGCCTTTTAATTTCAGAATCCTCTAGCTCAGCATGGTCTGGTCGAGCTCTCTGCGATGGTGGGAATGTTCTCTGTCTGTGCTTTCCAAAAGAGCAGCCCCCAGCATGCGTAGCTACTGAGCACTTGAGAAATGTGACTCAGGCCCCTGAGAAACTGACCTTTGATTTACTGAGTTTCAATTAATTTGAATGTATACAGACACGCGTGGTTTGGGGAGGCCTCACAAGGGATGGCCCCGGTGGAGCTCTGCTGCTACCGACTCTAAATGAGCCTCATTCAGGGGCGCCTGGGTGGCTCAGTCGGTTAGGCATCTGGCTTCGGCTCAGGTCGTGATCTCGCGGTTTGTGAGTTCGAGCCCCGCATCGGGCTCCGTGCTGACGGCTCAGAGCCTGGAGCCTGCTTTGGATTCCGTGTCTCCCTCTCTCTCTGCCCCTCCCCTGCTCATGCTCTGTCTCTCAAAAAAAAAAGAATAAACATTTTTTAAAAATTTAAATGAACCTCATTCTGCAGTCCGACTCTGGAGTCCAGCTCAGAGCCCCCGGGGTCACTGTGGGGACCCTCCTCCCGAGCCAGATCCCTCCAGAGGCCAGGCACTGAAAGAGGCCACCAGGTCCCCGGGGGCAAGGCAGAAGGTGCTCCACACTACCCCTCCCGTTTCTTCCTCATTTTGGGGTGGGGAGAGAGGGGACAGGGCCCAGAGGACAGAATTATCCCCCCCTCAACAATTCCAACTCTCCCAGCCCCCTCACCATGACACCAGTGCCAGGATTTAAGGTCTCATTAGGTGTCCTCCCTGCAATAAAAGAAACCAAGGTAAGAGAAAGGGGTCAGGGTGGAAGCAGGGCAGTGAACAGGGGTTTGGCCCAGGTGCTCCCACTTCCGAGGGTCTCCAGCAGGGAGGCCCAGCAAAACCCTTACACGGAATCTTCCCCAATAAGCAACATACTGGGCCCAGACCCAACTTCCAGACCACAGCCCCTGATCATTTCTGGTGGTTCCTCTCATCTAATAAAAGGATTAAAGGGGTGCCTGGGTGGCTCAGTGGGTTGAGCATCCGACTTTGGCTCGGATTGTGATCTCGCAGTTCGTGAGTCTGAGCCCCGCATCGGGCTCTGTGTTGACAGCTCTGAGCCTGGAGCCTGCTTCGGATTCTGTCTCCCCCTCTCTCTCCGCCCCACCCCTGCTTGTGCTCTGTCTCTCTCTTTCAAAAATGAATAAACATTAAAAAAAATTAATAAAAGGATTGGGGGCACCTCGGTGGCTCAGTCGGTTAAACATCCAACCCTTGACTTCGGCTCAGGTCATGATCTCGGGGCGAGATCGAGCCCCACGTCCAGCGCTCTTCACTGACTGTGGAGCCTGCTTGGGATTCTCTCCCTCTCCCTCTCTCTCTCTCTCTCTCTCTGCTCCTCCCCTGCTTGCGCTCATTCTCTGTCTCTCTCAAGATAAATAAGTAAACATTTTTTAAAAGAGGATTATTTCCCCTCTCGTTACATTCCCTCAAAACACCTCCAACAGACTCTACTTTTCTTCCACGGCTGTGATCAAGTTGTGATTTTTAATTTACTTGTTTAGGTGACTCTGCCTCTCCCTCTCCAGCTACCACATACATTCCCAAAGTACGAACCTGGGTCCACTTTTTTTCGGGACTCCAACTCCTGCCACCACCACAGCACTTGATGCATACTAAGTACTTTATGTATTAGGGGCTGGCAAGCGTTTTCTTAAAAAGTCCAGGCAGTGGGGCGCCTGGGTGGCTCAGTCGGTTGAGCGTCCGACTTCGGCTCAGGTCACGATCTCACGGTTCTGTGGGTTCGAGCCCCGCGTCGGGCTCTGTGCTGACGGCTCAGAGCCTGGAGCCTGTTTCGGATTCTGTGTCTCCCTCTCTCTGACCCTCCCCCGTTCATGCTGTGTCTCTCTCTGTCTCAAAAATAAATAAACGTTAAAAAAAATTTTTTTTTTTTAAATAAAAAGTCCAGGCAGTAAATATCTAGGCAGCTGTGGGCCAAATGGCCTCTAAAGCAGCTACTGGACTGTGGTCATAGCACAAGAGCAGCCATAGACCACACATCAACAAATGTGTTCCAATAAAACGTTTTTTATGGAAACCAGCACTGGGTCAGATTTGACCATGGCCTTCAGGGCCTGCTCTCCTCTCTGACCGGGCTCCACCATTCCACACTTTGTTTCCTCTACTTCGGCTGTCCCTGTCTTTTCTGAGCTCCTGGAACACACCAGGCCGAGTCCTGCCTAAGGAACTGTGTATCTGGAATGTTCTCTCAAATCTCCTCCCCACTCCTACCCCACAGCCGACCCCTTGTCTAGCTACACGCAGCTAGCTCATGGGGGCCGGGGGGGTGGGGATTCAAACATTTGTGCCTTGTAAGATATTTTTCCTGACCTCCTCCCCAATTGCTCCCGTTCCACGTTTCCACAGCACCCAGCTCATGATTAATTTAAAGGAGAATAAAGCAGATAATTACAGTAGAAACTTGTGTATCTACTTCAGTCACTTTGTTTCTCCCGGTTCACAGAGGGCACCCCAATGGCAAGGTGCCAAACAATCCACACTCCCCAAGAACAATGCGGCATGGCTGGCCTAAGAAGGCACGCACCTGCACGGACACACAGAACAACGACAGAACACCACAAAATCCAACACAAAAATGACTTCAGATGCCTGCTCACATAACATACACCAACACTAGTTTTCAGACGTCTTTGAGAAACAATGTTAAGTCTTTCCAGAAAGGCAAGGCAGGACCTGTGCTCTTTTTGAAAACAAACACCTCTCCTGTAAAATTGAAATCCGATGTCCCAATTTTCTTCCAGAATTAATTTTTTTCCTCACGTCTCGAACGTTAGTTTTAACCCTAAAATTTCAAAAAGACACCCCATTTATGGCCAACTTAATTTCAATTCTCAGTACTAACAAAGCTACCTCATCTCTTTCCAAGAATCCCGCGTCTTTGAGCCTTGTGGTTATTCATTCATAGGCTTGGGGTAACTCGGGGTGGAGGTGCCGTGAAAAGAAGCGAGTAATCTTACTTTTCCTTGATGGTAATAAGACTTGCGACATAACTGGGAAATAGCTTTTCTTAAGATACCCTCACCTCGCAGTGAATGCTCACGGGCAAATTAAAAGCTCTTTTCAAAGGAAGGGAGGAAGGAAGTTACGAAGGAAGGAAGGGAGGGAGAGGAAGGGAGGAAGGGGAAGGGAAGGGAAAGGGAAAGGAAAAGGAAAGGAAAAAGGAAAGGAAAAAGGAAAGGAAAGCTAACAAGCCCTAAGCTAAGGAACTGCAAATCGTCAATCACCAAAACCAAAAATCCGTCATCTAATTCATCCCTTGAGAGGGATCATCCATCTTTTCCATTCGCTTGACAAGTCGCTCACCAATCTGCACGTGCAGACTCCGACCTAACTTTCCAGTCGCAGAGCTAGACGACGTGAAACGTCATAAGAAATGAAACGTGAATTACTAATAAACAGCTCCCTGGCCTCCGGGGAGATCCCGCAGGGCCCTACAGATCCCGGAGGGCGGGTGAAGAAGGCTGGGCCGCCTGGTGGCACCACCTTCCTGAGCTGCGGGACCTGGACGGTACTCCGCGATTTCCCTTTCGATGGATGGGGCGACAGTCCCGCCCGCGGGGACACGGGGCAAGGGGCCCGAGCCGGGGGGTCGGGGACGACGGCTGCGAGGCCGAGCTGTGCGGGACCCCATCCGGGCCCCCGGGGCGACCGCTGGGGGCAGGCACTGAGGCCAGGGCTGCTGTCCTGGGCCCTTCGGCCCCTCCCCGCGCCCGCAGGGCCCTCCCCGCCTCCCCGAGGGGCCGGGCCGCACCTGCAGACCGGCCGGAGACACTCCCACCGCGGCGCGCCGCGCGGCCCAGCACAGCCGCCGCAGTCGGCCGCAGCCGCGCACTTCCGCTTCCGGACGCCAGGAGCGGAAGTGGCCGGCGCTGCGGCTCTCGGGGCCGGAGGTGCTTCAGGCAGTGAGAGACGTGTTGACTCCTTTTTCATCCAGCCTCGGAGGAGAAGTCCTCGTTTCCTTCCCCGCGGGGTGAAGGTTAGGCTGTGGGATGGGGTCGGACTGGACCTGGAGAGGGGACGCAGAGGTGGGGCCTTTGACGGACCGACAGGGCTGGGGGCGTGGCTTCGGTTGATGGGCGGGGATTGGGCGGGTCCCGGGCTTGGTGGGCGGGGAAACGGGAGGGATCTCGCCGGCTAGTTGGGACGCTCTGTTTAACTTCTCCCACCTCTGCTCTGATCCTTTGGGTCAACGCACACCCCTACAAAAACATACCCCTAGGTAGGATTTCTTTCTCAGTCTAATTTCTTCTAAGATGAGGATTATATATTTTGTTTCTCCTCCAGCTTACCTTTCTCACTGAAAATAACATGTGAAAAAATGTTCAAGACAATAAAAGATCGGACTCTTCTTTTTGTTTTTTTACTGATGTGTTATATAGTATAGATGATACACACACAGGGAAAGTTCAAATGGGGGTCTCAATCCCTCTCTAAAATTTTCCAGAAATAACCACTGTAACCAGTTCCCTGATGTTCTTTATATATCAGGCACATAGGGGTATTCTTCCTTTCAATAAATACTGAGACAGCTTCGGTTGATTGCTACATGCTAAGTGCTAGGGTTACAAAGTGCCTTCCTGCAGGGGCGTTCCAGTGGAGAATTGGAGGGGAGACGTGGAGAGAGATGAGGTTGATCCATTCCAGTAAAACTAACTCAACACATTGTGCAGAGCATGTGCTCATGTCTGAAGAATTAAAAAAAAGAACTGATGAGGGGCACCTGGGTGGCCCAGTGGGTTGAGGGTCAGACTCTGGATTTTGGCTCAGGTCATGATACCAGGGCTGTGGGATCGAGCCCCATGTTGGGCTCCACACTGAGCATGGAGACTGTTTTGGATTCTCTCCCTCCCTACCTCTGTCTACCCCATTCATTCTCTTTCTCTCTCTCTCTCCCCTCCCTCTATCCCTCTACCCCATTCATATTCTCTCTCTCTCTCTCTCTTTCTCTCTCTCAAAATAAAAAATACATATGAAAATTTTTTTTAAAGAGGTCTCTTTGTTCCCAGAATTATGTTAGGACACTATGGTATCTCCCTAATGCTAACATTGTCAAAATCGGGAATGTCCCAGAGATTGAGACAATCTCTGCCGTAGAAAACAAGAATACAAATGGAAGACATGAAACTCATCAGATGTGTTAAGTATAGATAGGTTTCTAGTAAACAAGTTCAAGACGTAGGTAAAATTCAGAAGACGTGTTAAGTAAAAGGAAGTAGATCGTGCCTGTGTGTGTTGAACATAGAAGGGAAGGTTGAGAGAGAGATACTCTGATGTGTTGCATATATATATACAAAGCGTACGAAGCATTCAGTGTTCGTGAGGTCATCATTCAGCCACCCGTCAGCGGCACCAGTCTGGACCGACGCGTCTTGTGCCCAAAAGACGCCATGACCGTTGAGCAGACTGCTTGGCAAGCTAACGGTTGTGGCGAGGTATACCGTCCCCCGCATCTCTCCAACAGGGCAAGAATATGTCCTTGGTCCTCCGGTCTGGGGGCCGCTTGCCCAAACCTCAGCTCCATCCTTACAGTCACATCAGTGGCAGGGAACGCCGACGTGGCAGAGGGAAGGAGACCAGGCGTGCGAAGGTCCCGTGCCCCCAGATGCGGCGTGACCCGTCTACCTGCACAACAACAACCAACAATACAGTAGAGCATTTGTAACAGTATCCCGGAATCAGAGTCTCTCTCTCGAAATGTCTGATTGCCCCGCACGCACCCCTTTTCTCCTTGTGATGACGTAAGATGACAAAATGCCTCTGTGAGGTCCTCCCCGTGGGCAAAGATGAAGTGAGTTGAATGGCGTAGGCGTAGTGACGTAGCACTAGGCTGGTAACCACGTCTGGACCATGGGCAACTGAGGCCGTGAAACCCAAAGCCACAGGTGAGGGTAGACGAACGCATTTGGGACGTTTGGTATAAGGCCTAAAAGTAAAGTCTAGTATTTTTTTTTCTCAAGGTTTTTATTTACTTATTTTGGGAGAGGATGCGCGGGGGAGGGGCAGAGAGAGAAGGGGGGACAGAGGATCCAAAGCAGGCTCTGTGCTGACAGCAGAGAGCCCGACGCGGGGCTAGAATCCGTGACCTGTGAGATCACGACCTGAGCCGAATTCGGATGTTCGACCCAGGAGCCACCCAGGTGCCCCAAGGTCCGGAATCACGTGCTGCCCTGGTGTCTGGGGAAACTGGGATAGCCTGGATTGACCCAACCATAAGTTTGCCTCCCCAGTCTGCTCCCACAGAAAAGATCCCCTGTGGAAACCATCCTCCTTATCTTGGGGACCAGGCGCAGTTGCTGTTGGGTCCTGAGTAGCAGGCTTCAGCGCCCTGCCAGCCTGCAGAATGATTCAGAGGAGCCCATCACATCCTCCCGTCGGGGGACGGGAGCAGCACCAGGAGACCCCTCTCCCTCTTGTTACTACAAAGCCTGCCTAGGAGCCGTGCACAGTGTTCCTGACTGCAGCCCTCTGGGGCCCTGTGTGGCGTGTGGCTTCCTCCTCCCCTGAACTATGAGTATATGTGACTCATAAACTACGGTGACTCTCCTCTGTCTGGCGTCGGAGGTCATGCCCACAACTGTCAGGCAGGAATCCCTCCCTCGCCAAAGAGGTGAAGAAGAGTCCATCAAAGCAGGAGGAAATGTAAATCACAAATCTTTTTAAAGCACCACTGGGACAAAATAATCAGAATTTCCGGCGTGTTTACCCTTTGACCCAGTTCCAGTGAGTTTTCCCATAGAAATATTTACGCAGGATCCGGGCGCCCAGCCGGCTCTGTCAGAAGAGCACGCGACTCTTGATCTTGGGGTTGTGAGTTCAAGCCCCGCAGTGGGTATAAAGAGCACTTCAATAAATTTTTTAAAAGTTAAAGAAAAAAGAAACATTGACCCAGGATCTGTGTTAAAAACATAAGGCTGTTCATTGCAGCGTTTTGGGTTACGAGGTAACTGGAATCAGCCTACCCATGCATCTGTAAAGGACTGAGTAATTCCATGTATGGTGAAGTCATTAAAAGTGCAGTGGTAAAACAGTACCGAATGATGCAGAAGTAATTTCACAGTGTATCTTACAACAACTACTCAAAATACATCAGCATTAGGAGTTAATTACACAGCAACATCCTTATTTGTCTCCCGTGGCATTTACCTATTCCCAAACTTGCCCCGCACCAACTCTGTTTTTATTCCCTAGAACTACTTACATAAGAATGTATTTGGAGGGCTCCTGGGTGGCTCTGGGTGGCTCAGTCAGTTGGGCGTCCAACTCTTGATTTCAGTCATGATCTCATGGTTTCGTGAGTTCAAGCCCCGAATCGGGCTCCAAGCTGACGGTGCGGAACCTGCTTGGGATTCTCTGTCTCCCTCACTCTCTGCCCCTCCCCCTCTCATGCTGTCTCTGTCTCTCTCAAAATAAATATTAAATAAACTTTTTTTTAAAAAAAGAATGTTTTTTTTAGCAATTAAAGGGAATAATGGGGTGCCTGGGTGGCTCAGTTGGTTGAGTGTCCTGCTCTTGGTTCCGGCTCAGGTCATGATCTCATGGTGTGGTGAGTTCAAGCCCTGAGTCAGGCTCTGCGCTGGCAGCATGGAGCCTGCTTGGGATTCTCTCTCTTCCCTCTTTCCACCCCTCCCATGTCTCTCCCTCTGCCCTTCCCCCACTCATGCTATCTCTGTCTCTCTTCAAATAAATAAATAAACTTTTTTTTGGGGGGCGCCTGGGTGGCGCAGTCGGTTGAGCGTCCGACTTCAGCTCAGGTCATGATCTCGCGGTCCGTGAGTTCGAGCCCCGCATCAGGCTCTGGGCTGATGGCTCGGAGCCTGGAGCCTGTTTCCGATTCTGTGTCTCCCTCTCTCTCTGCCCCTCCCCCGTTCATGCTCTGTCTCTCTCTGTCCCAAAAATAAATAAAAAACGTTGAAAAAATTAAAAAAATAAATAAATAAACTTTTTTTAAAAACCAAGGGAAGAAAATCAAATTTTATTAATGCCATGGATGTATTTTTTCTCCTGAAGAGTAAATGGATTGGCAGGATTTTAAATGTGAGAAAGTTAAGGTTGAGTAAAATTTATCAATCTGACATGAAATCACCAAACACAGAGAAGGCATATCCTAAACATTTGTGGGATGGATGGAGGGATAGATGGATGGATGGATGGATGGATGGATGGACGGACAGAAGGAGAGAAGGAAGGAAGGAAGATGGATGGGTGGATGGATGGAAGAAAGGATGG
>NC_064816.1:9660552-9672191 GCF_023721935.1 Panthera uncia | reverse complement strand
TGTATGGATGATGAATGGATGATGGATGGATGGACAGGAGGAAGGAAGGAAAGAGAAGATGGATAGGTGGATTGATGGATGATGGATGGATGGACAGAAGGAGGGAAGGAAGATGGATGGATGGACAGAAGGAAGGAAAGAAGGAAGATGGATAGGTGGATGGATGGATGGATGGATGGAAGGGTGGATAGATGAATAAATATGAAGACCAGGTTCCTAACCCCCATTTCCTATGCCTATTACTAAATTTAGCTTATTAATTCAATAATATCTGTGGATCTCAATTTCCAAATGCAATAAGAATATAATAGTATATTTAAGATAACATAAAAAGGACTGGTTAATACTCTGTAGGATTGGCCTCGGCTCCTTACACTCTAAAGGTTTCAATCTTCATCCTCAGTCCTGCTTAACAAACCAAACATTTGAAGCTACTTTGAATTTCTTATTCCTTAGTTTTCCCAGAAGGTGGCAGTATGGTGTAAGGACTAAGTACTCTGTATCTAGGTCCAAATAGGATTTAACCGTCGTCGTCGTCAATAAAATTAGATTGCTGAGGGATCTTGTTTGTGCCTTGGCATAATATTATTTCTAAATCTTGTTTCAGGTAAAATCATAAAGAGTTAGGAACCTTGAATTATTTTTTCCTACTTTCTTTTGGTGACAACCAAATAAGGGAGGGATTCTACTAGGTCAGGCTCCCTAGGCTTGTGATTTACTGGGGACTGCGCTCAGGAGAGAGAATAAGGAAAGCAGGCTACGGCAGAGTAGCAACATTTGAGACAATGGGTATACACAGAGAAAGGTTTGGGTGCTGTGGGTGGTTGCTTCTGGCACTCTGCCCGGGTCCCATCCATCACTGTGCCTGTCAGGTTCTGTCCCCCACGCCACCCCAAGGGGCAGCCCACAGCCAGTGACTGATGGACCCAGGGGATAAAAGGCCTTGCCTCCCGATGGATCAAAGCCATGGTGCACGCTCCAGAGCTCCCCCAGGGAATGAAACCGAGGCTAAGACTCCTACTGAGACCACCTCATTTAGCTCCTTCCCCTGCCTATCATGCTTCCTTAATATCCTTCTCCCGAGAGAGTTCTCCTCCAACAACTCATGGGCACCCCAGCCCCTACTGTCCCCCAACACATCATGTCGATCCCAATTCCTACCTCGGGTTCTTACAGGCAACTGGCCCGAGGTAGCCACACTATGAGGAATTTTCTATCAGTTAGTATGGGCTAGCTTTGGGATAATTGTGAAGGTTTTGGGGGGAGGAAATGCTTCTTGGTCTTGAGGAAGTGCACCTAGCATTAGAGAGGAATGAATTCCAAGTAGAGGGAACAGCATGTGCAAAGAAAAAAGACTTTATGAGAATGGGGATTTTTGTTTTGTTCACTGTTTTATCCCCTGTGTCTAGAATAGAGCGGTGCAATCTGGGGTTAGGGTGGAGGTCAAGCCTGGACTCTGAGATCTGTAGACACCTGGACTTCCCCATTGTTGAGAGCCAAGCTACCAGCCCCACCACCACCAAGAGACCTCTCAAGGGCTAGTCAGGATAGTCAGGAACTTGAAGTGACCAAGGGCAGCCACTTCTGAGAGCAACTGATAACTGCCCTCCAGCCAGATCTCTGTGTCATTAAATCAGTATTGATTGAGCACCTATTATGCCCCAGACCCATGTGTGAGGTGCAGGAAATACAGCGATGAATAAACCAAACAAAATTACTTGCCCTATAGAGCTGGCATTCTAGTAGGGCAGAGAGATAGTAAACAGAATAAAGGAAATAAATTGTTTTGTATAGTAAGAGGTGGTGATGGGGTGCCCGGGTGGCTCAGTCAGTTAAGCAGCCAACTTCAGTTCAGGTCATGATCTCACAGTTCATGAGTTCGAGCCCTGCATCAGGCTCTGTGGTGACCCCTCAGAGTCTGGAGCCTGCTTCTGTGTCTCTTCTGTCTGCCCCTCCCCTTCTCATGCTCTGTCTCTATGTCTCTCACTCTCAAAATAAATAAATAATTTTAAAAAAAGAAGGTGGTGAGCGCACTGGATAGAAACAAGTGGGGAAAGTGGATGGAGGGTGTGTGAGAGAGAGAGAGACAGAGACAGAAGAAGGGAAGAAGAGACAGAGAAAGATTTAGACAGGGAGATCAGGGGAGACCTCACTAAAGAGGGGACACGTAAGCAATGACTTGAAGCGAGCCAGCGAGCCAAGTGGTCGCATGCAGGAATCTGGGCGAAAGCATTTAGGTAGAACAGCATTAGGCAGAAAGCGTTTAGAAAACAAGAAGTACAAAAGCCCAGAGGCGGGAGTGTGCCTGGCATGTCCAAGGAAAGGCAAGGAGCCAGGGTGGCTGAGGCAGAGAAAGCAGAGTGCAGGGTGGGGGAGATTGGGAGGAGACGAGGGCGAGGAGATGACTGAGACAGATCGTGCAGGGACTTATGGGCCATGGTGAGGACCCTGGCTTTTATTCTAAGTGAACTGGGACTCCCGAAGGCTCTCAGGAGAGGAGGAGCAGGATCTGACTTAGATTTAATAGGATCACATTACTCTTGACCTCAGTAGAGCTTTATTAAACATCACAGCTAGGCTGAGATGGACCAGGAGGAAGCAAAGAGAACCTTTCCAACCCGAATCGAGTGTCAGGGGTAGGAATCAGCATAAGAAAATGAACAAACTGTCACGAAGTCAACAGTAGCAAAGACAGCAGTCTGATAGATAGCAGGGAGGAGAGCCCTCTCTTTTGTGCGTGAACCAGATTGACTGTATGTATAATGAATGTTGAAATCACAGTACCTCAAAATCAACTTATCCAAAACTTAACCCTGTCTCTCCCCCCAAAAACCTGCTTTTCCTCCAAGTTCCCTTCCTCTGTAGTTCTTAACAGAAAAGATTGTGTTAATTTTGTTCACTGCTGTATCCCTAGAAAGTAGCACAGATCCTGTCACTTAGTGATATTTGTCTCGATAAATATTTGCCGGAGGAGGGAAGGACTTAAGGTTTTCTCCCAAATCCTGCAATTGGTTTGGATTGCTCCAGATAACCAAATAAGTTATCACCCTGGACTGGATTTTTGAGACTCCAGCCAGATCTGTGGAGTGCCATCTGCTAAGGAGGTAAAAATACCAACATTTGTGAAAATGACTGCTTCCGTAACTTGAGATACCAACAGAGATACCCTAAATTCTGGCTTACCCAACTCAAAACCACAGCGTTATTTAAGCTTGATTTTGACGCCAAAGTCACTTCCCACTCCTCAGATAATGCTCTGTAACTAAAAGGCATTCCTCTCCTAGGGTCAGTTGATTCTGTCACCCCAAGGGCAATCAACAATAGCTATGAAAACCTACCACCAAAGGAGCATATGAAAATGAGTGCAGAAAACGTACAGAAAATAAACAAAAAAGCAGAACCATGGGTCTGGTGGTGAAAGATAAAAACAAGTTCCCTTTTATAGAAATTTCCTTAGTCAGCTAACCTAAGGTATGTGTATCAAGTCTCCTAATACTTCCTTGCAGTCAGAGAGGTGGTCAGCTTAAAAGCACAGTGAGGAGCTTCAAGAGCTGGCTGGCAAAGGTTACCTACATGCAGGAATGCAAGGGCCATCACTCCTTCCAGGTATGTGTGACCTTGGGATTGACTGTGACCTTGGGATTGAACGGAGCTAGTCGGTTCAACAATCAGCTGTCTTTTCCTTCTCTTTCTTCTGCTCTGCTTTAAACATTCTCTTCTGGGGCGCCTGGGTGGCTCGGTTGGTTGAGCGTCCAACTTCGGCTCAGGTCATGATCTCACAGCTCATGAATTCAAGCCCCGCGTCGGGCTCTGTGCTGACAGCTCGGAGCCCAGAGCCTGCTTCAGATTCTGTGTCTCCCTCTCTCTCTGCCCCAACCCGCTCGCATTCTGTCTCTGTCTCTCTCAAAAATAAATAAACATTAAAAAAAAAATTCTCTTCTTCCCCTTGGCTTATGGTTTCTTTCCTCACCACCCTGTTCAGACTGCATTGTCAAATATCCCTAAAATGTTCCTGATGGTCCAATCCAAGGACTTGTTCATATTCATCTTCACAGGTTTTCTGTTTGACACCCTCTCCTCCTTGATAATTGTGTGACCTGGCACTGATCCGACTTTTTCTCTACCTCTCTTGCCCTTCTCTCCGCCCCCCCTCCATTTTCTTTGTCCTGTGCCAAGAATATGAATAACAAGCAACATTTTCGAGCACTCACTATGCACCTTGTATGTATTAACCCATTCAGTCCTCACAATGGGCCGATGAGGTGGGTACCGGTATTTTCCTCATCTTAGGGATGAGAATAACGAGCACACAGAGATTGTGTTACCTGCCCAAGGTCACACAGCTTGTAAATGGCAGTCAGGACTCCAACCCAAGCCGCCTGGCTCCAGTTCTTTGCCATTATGCTCCTCCCACAGGATTCTGCTCAAGGACTCGTCTTTCTGCTCCCGCTCCCGGAATCTCTTGATCCTGTGGCTTCAGTCGCCACCTCTGTGTAGACGGTTTCCCAACTCTGAAGTCCCGTCCAGCCTTCCGGCTCCAGATCAAATAGCAATACCAATAGCCATCATATCAATCATACCAATAGCCATAATATCAACCAAAGCTTACATTTACTCTAGCCTCACATAAAGCTAAAATGGTTTTACCTGCATTATTGTACCAAATTCTTCATGTGAATGATACAAAATACCATCACAGAGAGGTTATGGGACTTGGTTCAAGTCTCACAGCTGTTTAGTTGCAGAGGCAGGTGGTAGATCATAAAGTCTATCAAAACAATATAAGCTCTCAGGGCACCTTGGTGGCTCAGTCAGTTGAGCATCCGACTTTGGCTCAGGTCATGGCCTCGCAGTTCGTGGGTTCGAACCCTGGGTTGAACTCTGTGCTGACAGCTCAGAGCCTGGAGCCTGCTTCGGATTCTGTGTCTCCCTCCCTGTCTGCCCCTCCCCTGCTCATGCTCTGTGTCTCTCTGTCTCTCAATAATAAATAAATGTTAAAAAGATTTAGAAAAAAAAGAAAAGAAAAGAAAATGTGGTGGTGCCCCGGCTGCCTGAGCCTCAGGAACTAGGAAACGCTTTTCAACCTATATGTTTTACTACTTGGCTCTGTGAGTTACATTCATCATTTGGGCAGGTGTAGTGTTAGGCCACTTCTGCAAAGTAATTATTATACCAAAGTCGGGGGAAGGGAAATTTAAATGTATTAGGAAATATGCCAGGACCCTGCCGCTAAGCAGTCCACAGCCCAGCTGAGAATATATTCATTGGACAAACAAAACTATTCAAAATGGTCCATGAATGCGGTTGTGTAAGTAACTGATCACAACTAGCACCCTCTTTAATGCAGGCAGCACGGATGGACGAACGACAGCCCCCCAAAGATGTCAACGTCCTAATCCCCTGCAGCCTGTGAATATGTTACCTCATGAGCGTAGGGGAGGAAAAACTTCACCTCTACCCTCTTAGGGTCTCTGGCCAAGAATAAGAATTAAGCTGACGTAAGACATTAACAGGAGAGAAGCAGACAAGTTTCATTACCCTGCAACATGTACACGGGAGACTTCGCAAGAGAACAAAGATCCAGGAAAGTGACACCAGAGCACAAAGCTTTTGTGCCTTTTCGACAAAGAAATGACGACTTTGTCAAGGGACAAGACGGAGGGGTTGGGGCTAGGGATGGTGAATGGTGCGAAAGTGACTAGGAGGTCCGTTGGAGGGATAACTGGGGGAAGCCAAGGGCCGTTCCAATGAGTGTGTTTATACAGATCCATTTCAGCGTGCATTCCCAGTCTGGTGGTAAGGACATCCCTCGCTTCCTGGCACAGGGAGGGCACCTCTCTCGCGGGGGAAATGTTACGGCCTGATTCTAAGCAGGAAAAGGTAGGTCAGAAAGCCCTTCCTGCAAGTGCTGTTTCTCAAGTGCCTTCCACTCTATAAAATAAGCAACATGCCACAGCGGCATGTTTTGAGGTGTCATGTCCCAAGCAACGTCACATGCTCAAAGGGACTTTACAGATACGGATTATGCTAAGGATCTTGAGATGGGGAGATTATCCTGGATTATACAAGCGAGCCTCTTCTAACCATGGGCGTCCTTTTAAGAGGGTGGCAGGAGACCAGAAGGGAAGGAAGATACTCGACTGCTCGTTTTGAGGGTAGACTGTCAGCCGCGGAATGTGGGTCACCTCTGACAGCCGGAAGTGGAAGGGCATGGATTCTCCCCTAGAACTTCCAAAAGGAAGCAGCCCCACTGATAACCTTAATATTAGCCCAGTGAGGCTAACTTTGGACGTCTGGCCTACGGAACCATATGAGAATGCATTTCTGTTTTTAAGCCACTAAATTTGTGGTAATTTCACAACCACCAGAAACTCATAAAGGGAAACCCAAAAAGAGGTAGCATTGCCCTCCCTCCCATTCGTAAAGGGTTGCCGCTAGCCCATAGGGCTTTGTCTCCCAAATCCTGCAGTCGGTCTAGATTGCCCCCCAAATGACCGAGTAACATATCACCCCTTCTACTGGACTGTCATATCTGGGGAGCAGCATCTACTGGAAGAAAAGGTACCCTTTCCTCCAGTCGTTGTCACTGTAAGCCTGTCGCTGTCAATGGCACCTCCATGCATGCAGCACGTGTGGGATTTCTGAAAGAGAGGTCATGTGGGTTGATAGGTTGTCAGCAGGAGCCCAGAGCCTGAGTTGAATCTCTGCTCTGCCCCTGCCTAGCTCTGGGAAGTGGAGTTACTTAGCCTCTCTGTGCCTCTCTCTCTTTTTTTTTTTTTTAGTATTTATTCATTTTTGAGAGACAGAGAGAGACAGAGCATGAACAGGGGAGGGTCAGAGAGAGAGAGGGAGACACAGAATCGGAAGCAGGCTCCAGGCTCCGAGCCGTCGGCACAGAGCCCGATGCGGGGCTCGAACCCACGAACCACGAGATCGTGACCTGAGCCGAAGTCAGATGCTTAGCCAACCGAGCCACGCAGGCGCCCCTCTGTGTCTCTGTTTCTTCATCTGCACAACTGGGATCATGCTACCAGCACTCACTTCCCGAAGTCATTGCAAAGCTAGATTAAGGGCATGTGCCTAGGGTGCTTAGAACAATGCCTGGCATGTAATGAGAACCCAATTCCCCTTAGATGTTGTAGAGGCTGGCCTTAGAATTTTGTCCCACCCCCACCAAAGAAATCCTCCCTCCAAGACATGGTATCTCTCTCCAAGGGGGTTTCACGGGCGTGTTTACAGGCAGGATGGAGGGAGTGGTTGCATCCCAGGGCATGCTGCCTTTTACTCCAAAAATTCCCTGTAAGTGTTGCTTCACAGCCACCAGCTGATACATGTTCTGGACCTCCCCAGGGAAGCCACACACCCCCATCTTCTCCAGACTGTCGGCCTCAGACTCTCTCAATCCCCTGATCTCAGTCCTCTATGTACAGGAATTGAAGTTCACCCCAGCTCTACCTAACTGGCCCACCCTGACCTACACCCGTCGCCCAACTTGGTTAACAGAGACCCTTTCGTTGCCAGGACCCACTTTCTTTTTTAATTTTAGCTTTATTGAGGTATAATCGATAGACCAAAAAGTTGCACACATTTAGTATATACATCTTGATAAGTTTGTACGTATGTATACACCTTACACCCATAATACCATCACCACAATGAAGATACCAAACATTTCACCTACAAAAATTTCCCTGTTTGTGTGTGTGTGTGTGTGTGTGTGTTTGGTAAGAACACATAAAATGAGATCCATTCTTTTAATGCATCTTGGACTGCACAACACTCTATTGGTCACTACAGGTACTAGGTTTTACAGCAGGTCTCCAGAACTAACCTTATATAACAAAAACTTTATATCCATTGAAAAGCAATTTCCCATTTCCTTCTCCCCCTAGCCCCTCCTAACCACCAATCTGTTCTCTGCTACCATGAGTGTGACTCCTTTAGATATTTCACGTTAAGTGAAATCATACAGTATTTGCCCTTCTGTGTTTGACTTATTTCACTCAGAATAATGCCCTGTAGTTTATCCATGTTGCCACAAGTGACAGGACTTTCTTATTTTTTAAGGCCAACTAATATTCCATTATATATATATCACATTTTCTGTATCCATTCATCTGCAGAAGCCACTTTCTCAAGGGGTAACCAAAGTTGCAAATAAAGTGACTAGTCACCAGAGCTAAACTTCAACAAGTGGGCACTATAGGAGCCATTGGTTGGTTGTTCATATTGAAAGATTCCCACACCATTTGTGCCCACACCAATCATTGCCCAGGACCAGCTCCCACGACACTCCTGCCTGCCCAAATCCTGCCCTGGGACCCAACCCACCTCCGCATAATTGGGCATCTACATTAACGTCTGCTGGGGTAGAGAAGGGGGTCCAGAGTCCATTCTGATTGGCCGATTCCTGCACCATACCAGCTGTTAGTAGTATCCTTGCAAATGGAAAATAATTCTAGATATTGGTATGTAATAAGAATGAAAAGAAGGTGAGGGGAGAACTAGCTATCAGAGTGGTGTCGGATTTCTCAGGAAAGGGAAAGAGAAGCTACCCATCTATCCACTGTCTTCAGGTCTTTACCCGAGCAGGAACACGCTGATGACACCACCAGACGCTGGGAAGTTTTGGGGAATAGGAAGGAGCACTTGATCAGCCACAGTAGAGGCAGCCCACATTTCCCAAGAAGGCAAAAACAATACTTCCCTTCTAAGAAGTGTTTCTAGAACCTTGCCCATCTTCCCTCAAGAGGAAGACTGATTCTTATCCACGTAAATCTGAGTGGATTGGCGACTTGCTTGTAACCAGGAGAATGTGATAGGAGTGGAGTTTCATGGCTTCCAGGGCTGGATCTTAACAGGACACATAGCCCGTTGGCGGGGAAACTCCTTCTTAGAGTTCTGAACTGCCATGGAAGCTGCCTGCCCAAGGTTGCCATGTTGGGAGGAAGGCCAAACTCCCCAAGTCTAAGGCTACATAAAGGGGTGACAATGCACAGTCCGTTCCCAGCTGCTCCAGCCCCAGCCACTGCCTAACTGCAACCGTGTAAGAAACCCCAAGCCAGAATCACCCAGCTGAGCCCTTCCCAAAGCACAGAAATCATGAGAGATGATAAATGGACCTTGCTGTTTTAAGCCACTACATTTTGTGATGGTTTTTACGTAGCAGTGGATAGCTGGTACACAGCCCTTGGGGAATTTCCTGGAATCTTTCCACAGCCATGTCACATGTCTCCCTTCTGCTTCCCTGTTCCAGGACTCTGTTTCCTGCTGAGTTTGTCAGAAGTCATGGCTCGGATGACCAAAGGTAAGTGCTCAACGCCTGACTTCTCCACAGTCCGAGAACCAGGAAAGGTGGAGACCAAGGGTACATCTGGGACCACTCACATCCTCCAATGGGCTAGAGCAAAGAGGCTTGTTCTCGGAGTAGAACTTGGGGATGCTTGCTCCGACGCGGGGCTCGAACCCATGGACCGTGAGATCATGACCTGAGCCGAAGTCAGACCCTTTAACCGACAGAGCCACCCAGCGCCCCAGGTTTTATTTATTTATGTAATCTCTACACCCAATGTGGAGCTGGAACTCACGACCCCAGGATTAAGATTAAGATTAGGATTAAGCTCGAACTCATGACCCCACACGCTCTTCCAACGGAGTCGGCCAGGCACCCCTTAATGTATCTTTTTACTTTAGTGTCCTTTGTTCATTTGTTTTCAGTCACCACAATGTGCCCAGTGTCGAAATAGAACAGAGGCTAAAACACACAAAGGAAGTGAAGTGAGCACTCCAGAGGGGAGAGACAGAGCAGGACGGTAATCATTTTATTCTGATAATAAGCGAGGCACCAAAACAAAAACAAAAAAAATAAACAAGATGACTTAAGGCTAACTTTAATCGCCTAGAGATCTCACTAGATTCTGATTCAGCAGGTGTAAGGGTGGGGCCTGAGCTTCTGCATTTCTAACCAACTGCTGGGGGATGCATTCTGAGTAGCCAGACTGCATTGTGGCCCCCATCAGGTTCCCAGTCCCCTCTCCCTGTGAACACCGCATAGGGAGTGTTCGAGATACTTCCTCGGCTCCAATCATTCCCAAGAGGGCCCACCTTAAGAACATTAGCGTATCTCTATCTATTTGGAGTCATACATAGACTTGCAAAGATAATATGAACCCGTATCCGAATATACCTCCTGTGGGTCCCTACACTTTCAAGTTTTTATAATCCTAGCTGATACGTCTTGTGTGCCAGGCACTGCCCAACACACTTTACATGTATTAATTCATTTACTCTTCACAAGAATCCATTTTACAGATGAGGGTACAAGGCACAGAGAGATGCAAAGACACACGGCTGATAAGTTGTGGAGCCAGGATCGACCCCAGGGTCTTAACCAATCCATTCCCCCCTTTTAAAGATTCTGCAATGGGGGTGCCTGGGTGGCTCAGTGGGTTAAGCGTGCAACTCCTGATTTCGGCTCACATCATGATCTCACCGTTGGTGAGACCGAGCCCTGCAGAGGGCTCTGCACTGACAGTGCGGAACCTGCTTGGGATTCTCTCCCTCTCTCTCTCTCTCTCTCTCTCTCTCTCTCCCCCCCTCCCTCCCTCTCTCTCAAAATAAGTAAATAAAAACTTAAATAACTAAATAAGTAAAAATAAAAATCCTGTGCCGATCTTGAGAATAGCACCATTATATTGCAATGAAATTTTTGTGTGAAAATTAACGCCAGCTCCAGACCTCTGTCATGCAAACGAATCCTCACTTTGTTCTGTAACTTGGGTTTCGTAGCTCTCGTTTTGTAATGTACTTAAGATCTCAAAGGAGGAAAAGGGTGTAGCCTTCCTCATCCTGGAGAGGCCCCAGTCAGAGAGGCAAAGCCAAATGGTAACAGACATCTCTCAACCCCGGTGACATCTGACCTGCCCCCTCTTTTCCCTGCAGCAGCTACCTGTCCACAGTGCCCCCAACACGCTTTCTGTGTCCACGGCACTTACTGTACCTGCGACTCTGGATACGCTTCCGACTCTGGGAAGAAATTCTTCACATTCCCCCTTGAGACATGCAATGGTAAAGGGGTAATTTTCAAACCACCCGGTGGCGGGAGTGGAAGGGAGGTAGCATGGGGACTGCTGTGGGTGGAGACTGCCACGCGGAAAAATCTATTGGCTCAAGACTCATCAAGAAAGAAATGCTTCCGGGGCACCTCGATGGCTCAGTCAGTTAAGTGTCTGACTTGGGCTCAGGTCATGATTTCATGGTTCCTGAGTTTGAGCCCCGCATTGGGCTCTCTGCTGTCAGCACAGAACCTGCTTGGGATCCTCTGTCTCCCTCTCTCTCTGCCCATCCCCCCACAGGCGTGGGTGTTTTCTTCTCTCTCTCTCTCTCTCTCTCTCTCTCTCAAAAATTAAATAAACTTAAAAGTAACGTCTTTAAGAAGGGGGGAAAGGAGGGAGAAAGGAAAGGAGGAAGGAGAAAGAAAAGAAAAGAAAGAAAAAGAAAGAAAGAAAGAAAGAAAGAGGAAGGGAGGAAGGGAGGGATGAAAGAGAGAAAAAGGAAAGAAAGAAAGAAAGAAAAGAAAGAAAGGGAAAGAAGAGAAAGAAAGGGAAAGAAAGAAAGAGGGGAGGAAGGGAGGGAGGAAA
>NC_064816.1:9654075-9660542 GCF_023721935.1 Panthera uncia | reverse complement strand
ACGAAAGAGAGAAAAAGGAAAGAAAGAAAGAAAAGAAAAGAAAGAAAAAGAGGGAAGGAAGGGAGGGAGGAAAGAGAAAGGAAGAAAGAAAGGAAAGAAAGGGAGGGAGGAAAGAGAAAAAGAAAGAAAAAGGGAATGGAGAAAGGAAGGGAGGGAGGAAAGAGAAAGAGAGAGGAAGAGAGGGAGGAAAGAAAGAAAGAGAGGGAAGGGAGGAATGAAGGGAGGGAGGAAAGAGAGAAAGAAAAAGAAAGAGGGAAGGGAGGAAAGAAAGAAAGGGAGGAAAGAGAAAAAGAGGGAAGGGAGGAAGGAAGGGAGGGAGGAAAGAAAGAAAGAAAAAGAGAGAGGGAAGGGAGAAAGGGAAGAAATAAAGAAAAAGAGGAAAAGAAAGAAAGAAAGAAAGAAAAAGAAAAGAAATTCACGAAATCAGCATCTTCTTTCATTTATTTGGAGGTTCTGATAGACTTTTCCATCCCCTTCACGGCGACCTCCTCTTCTCTTAATTTCATAATCACACACGAGTGTCTTACTCCCCCCGCCGAGATGCACTGTTTTCCCCAGCAAGACGCTTCGTTTCAGGTAAAGGAATGAAGAGCGAACTCACCGTGATGGGCACCGAGTAGGCCCACGGTGGGCTCGAACCCACCGTGATGGGCACGCAACAAGCGTAGGGTCACGCACTATACACCTGAAACTAAGACAACACTGTGTGTTAACGATACAGAAATTAAAAAAAAAAAAAAAGCTGCTTCATTTCACCCTTGCTTCCCCTCCCCCAGGAAAGAAGTGAGATCCGGAGAACGCTGTTGTCTCACCCCCCTCCTTAGCTCCCCGGCCACATCCCCGTGAAGTTCACATTTTCTCAGGGTTCCCTGCTCGCCCCTGCTTCCCCTGCCCTGCCTTTGCCCACAGGCTGAGGTTTCTCTTCTTCCTGGTTTCACGCTTGCCATCTGTCCTTTATTTGGGGCACTTTGTCCTGTGCTTGCTTCGCGCCGGGCGCTCTCTCCGCTGTTCACTTTCGCCAGAAGGTTCTATCCTGCCCAGGTAGGGAGTGTTCCGTCCTCTTATCCGCGTGATCCATCAGCGACCCTCCCACGGATCACAGAACTGTCTTCAAGCTTGCGGGGCTGCAGAGGGAACGCAGCACCACCGGAGGCTCATTCCTCTGTGGCCACTTCTGTCTCACGCTCACTGAGGTTCCTCGCCGGCTCCCCAGGGAGAACATCCTTACTTTCCATTGGCTTAGGGGTGCGACCTGAAAGCTGACACGGGGAGGCTGGGGGACAGAGTGCCTGCGAGATGGGAACGAGACTGTCACGTCTGGCTTCCTCAAAAGAGAATGGCTATGGAGCAGGCAGCAAAGCTCATCTGCGACGCTATGTCACAGTCTGAAAATTCCCCATTTCGTGTTTGCCAGATCGGATGGGGACGTCCTCACCACCCGCGTGACATTTGGAAAGGGGCTACGGGGACCCTCAGGACTGGAGACATGTTGACTTAATCAAGACATTCTCCCTCAGTCGGTTAATCTAGCAGGTGTATTACTCTGCCCGGGTTGCTGTAACAAAACACCACGGACCGGGCAGCTTAAACAACAGAAGTTTATTTTCTCGCCATTCTGGAGGCTGGGAAGCCCACGGTCAAGGTTCTGGCAGTTCTCTTTTCTGGGGAAAACCTCTCTTCCTGGCTTGAAGGTGTCTGTCTCCTTGCTGTCTCTTCACATGGCCTTTCCTCACTGCACACACACAGTGGTCGGGCAGGGAAGGAAGCCCTCTTGTCTCTTCTTCTACAGACACTAATCCTATCAGATCGGGGCCCCATTCTCATGATCGCATTTAGCCTGTTCCATCCTTAGACACCCCATTTCCAAACACAGCCACACCGGGAGTTAGGGTTTCAACATATTGAATTGAGGAGACCTACAAACATTCATAACAGCAGACATGGTCAGTATTCCACTTTAGATGCCCTCAGCCTTGGCCACTCTTTTGCCAAGTCTAAGGCTCTCTCTGGCTACCGGAGACCACTCAGCTCATGCTCAGGACAGGTGGGAGTATCAGAGAGTAAGCTATCCCTGCAAGCACTGCTTTCCCGATAAATGGTAAGATTGGGCAGACAAAAGCATTATCAACCATAGCCAGAGCATGGAAAGAGCCCAAGCGTCCATCACTTGATGAGGGGATAAAGAAGATGTGGTATATCTATACAGTGGACTGTTACTCCGCCATAAAAAAGAAGGAAATCTTGCCACTTGCAATGATGTGGATGAAACTGGCGTGTATTGTGCTGAACAAATAAGTCAGGGGGAGATAGATACCATGATTTTGTTCATATGTGGAATTTAAGAAGCAAAACAGATGAGCATAGGGGAAGGGGAAAAGAGAGAGAGAGGGAGGCAAACCATAAGAGATTCTTAGCTATAGAGAATAAACCGAAGGTTGATGGAGGGAGGTGGGAGGGGGTAAGCTAGATGGGTGATGGGCATTAAGGAGGGATGTGCACCGAGTAACGTGTTGCGATGAGCACTGGGTGATGTGTGGAAGTGACAAATCACCAAATTCTACTCCTGAAACCAATATTACGCTATATGTTAACTAACTACAATTTAAATTAAAACTTAAAAGAGAAAAAGATTTCGCCGATAAATATCCCAGCCCCCCACCCCTTGGAAAGTGCCTCTGAAGTGTGCGCTCTACACCACCTCCCAGAGGTTCCCAGGGGAATTGAGTCCCTATCGCCCACAATGGAAACTTAGCTCTTTATTTTCTGCCTTCCTTTCCCTGTCTCATTTCACCACCTCCCTTCCAGTGTTTTCTGAGATCACCTCCCACATGAAGTACTTGCCCATGAATTCTTATCTCAATGCCTGCTTCTCAGAGAACCCAACCAAAGTCAACGAGGAAAGGGAAGAACAAAGACAACCCATTACCTTGACTGAGTTGTCCTGGAAAGCCAGGACAGACCCTGGTGGAACGGGTATAGCCTCTGGCACGTATTAGATGCTCCATAAATCTTTGTCAAATGAATGTCTAAATTCCTCTTTTGTGTTCCAGACATTGATGAATGTAAACCACCCATTAGCGTATATTGTGGACTTAACGCTGCATGCCAGAATGTCGAAGGAAGTTTCCACTGCCACTGTAATCCTGGGTACAAACTCCTCTCTGGGGACACACAATTCAAGAATTCCAATGAGAACACTTGTCAAAGTAAGAAACGTCTTGTCTTCCTGTCTCCCTTCTTTGTTTTTCATTGAATCTAATGCCAGAAAGTGCGTGTGTGTGTGTGTGTGTGTGTGTGGTGAGGCTAGGACATGTTTCCATTTTCTGGAGGTAAATCAATGATGGAAAGAGGAGGAAAAAAAGGAAAGAAGGAAGTATAGAGAAATAATGGGGTTAATAAGACAAGTGGCCTTTGGAAATGGGGGTAATGAGGTGCTAAGACAGGATTCTTTGAATTGCAAAGAGGAACTCACTCAGGCTAACTTAAGCAGAAAAGATGAATTTATGATATTGGATTACACAATTGGATATGATATTGGATTACACAATTGGATTGTATGATATTGGATACACAATTATTGGATGTGTCTTGCAACTCGAGGACAAAAATACAGCTGGGCTTCAGGAATGAACTGAAACAGGGACTCTAGTGCACACGATCAGGGCACCTCAGTCTCTGATACTCTTTGGGTCTGCCCCTTTCTTCTTTTTCACCACAAACTGGCTTTCTCTGCCTTCTTAGTCCGCAGGACAGGAAATATGGCCGCCAAGTCCAAATCTTACCGTGGTTAATGATCCAAGCACCCAAAGATCAATCAGTTGACTCTCTTTTGGATCTAACTGCAGATTGTTTGGAAATGTACCAATTAGTCCAGTTTGAGTCATATGCCCACCTTTGGATCTCTGTCCAGAAGAGGCACCATCTTGTATAAGCATGAGCACTCTCACGGAAACCACATAGACAAGGAAACCTTTGCACAAGAAATATGGGAGATGATAGCTAGAAGAAGCGAGGGGTAGATGGTAGGGTAGGAACATCCTGAACTTACCTCCCCCCATGAAGACACCAAAGCTGCAACTACATTAGAGCAACTCTCTCTGAGAGCGACCCAAAGACTAGCCGAACAGCTCTTCCACAGGTAAAGACACGGAAATAAAGCCACATCAAGGAGGGTAACAGCAGCAAAACACGGTCAGGTCAGGAACCAAAACCCCCATTGCGGTGACCCACAGGCTGGAGGGATGTCACAAGTACAAAGGTTCTCCCTGAGCAGCAGGGCGTTCAGGCTCCACATCATGCAACACCCATCTGGGGACCTGCGCCAGGAAGGCAAGCTCCCAGAATGTCTGGCTTTGAAAATCAATAGGGCATATCTATCAATAATTCCTTTAAACGTAAATGCTCCAATCAAAAGACATAGGGTGACTGAATGGATTTAAAAACCAAGACGCATCTATCTGCTCCCTGTAAGAGACTCACTTCAGACCTAAAGACACATGCAGATCGGGGGCATCTGGGTGGCTCAGTCGGTTGAGTGACTGACTTCGGCTCAAGTCATGATCTTGTGGTTCGTGAGTTCAAGCCCCACATCAGGCTGGCAGCTATCAACTTGTCAGCATGCAGCCCACTTCAGATCTTCTGTCCCCTTCTCTCTTCCCTCCCCAAAATAAAATAAAATAAAATAGAATGGAATAAAATAAAATAAAATAAAATAAAATATGAAGACACATGCAGATTGAACATGAAGGGATGGACAAAGATATTCAAGCAAACGTAAATAAACCAGCAAACCAAAAGCTGAGGTAGTGATACTTAGACTAGATAAACTTTAAAATAAGGACTGCCATTATATAATGATGAAGGGATCAATCCAATAAGAGGATATAACAATGGCAAATACATATGCACCCAACATAGAAGCACCTAAATATATGAAGCAAATGTTAACAGACATAAAGGGGAAAATTGGCAGTAATACTCGATAGTAGGGGGCTTTAACACCCCCACTTACATCGTTGGATAGATCATCCAGACCAAAAATCAGTAATGGAACAGCGGCTTTGAATGACACGTGAGACCCGGTGGACTTAACAGATATATTCAGAACATTTCTTCCCAAAACATCAGAATACACATTCTTTCCAAGTGCACACAGAGCAGTCTCCGGATAGTTCTATGTTAGAGGCCACAACGCAAGTTCTCAGTGCATTTAAGAAGATTGAAATCTTCCAGATTTCAAGATCAAGATCAAGATCAAGAGTCACATGCTCCGCCCACCGAGCCAGCCAGGCGCCCCTGACCCAAAATCTTAGGGACACAGCAAAAGCAGTTCTAAGAAGGAAGTTTATAGTAATACAGGTCTACCCCAAGAGACAAAAAAAAAAAGAGAAAAGATCTCAAACACTAAACCTTATACCTAAAGGAATTAGGGAAAAAAAAGAAAAGAGCTCAAAGTTAGTAGAAGGACGAAAATAATAAAGATCAGAGCAGATGTACTAACAGGTATTTATCCAAAGGATACAAAAATGCGGATTCAAAGAGGCACCTGCACCCCAATGTTTGTAGCAGCACTATCAGCAATAGCCAAATTGTGGAAAGCGCCCAAATGTTTATCAACTGATGAGTGGATAAAGAAGATGTGGTGTATATATACAATGGAATACTATTTAGCAATGAAAAAGAATGAAACCTTGCCATTTGTGACAACCGTAGATGGAACTAGAGTGTATTATGCTAAGCGAAATAAGTCAATCAGAGAAAGACAAATATATGCTTTCACTCATATGTAGAATTTAAGAAACACAGCAGATGAACACAGGAGAAGGAGAGGAAAAATAAGATAAAAACAGAGAGGGAGGCAAACCGTAAGAGACCCTTAGATACAGACAACAAACTGAGGGTTGCTGGAGGGGAGGTGGGGGGTGGGTGAAACGGGTGAGGCCGTTAAGGAGGGCACTTGTTGGGATGAGCACTGGGTGTTGTACGTAAGTGATGAATCGCTAAATTCTACTCCTGAAACCAATATTACACTATATGTTGACTAATTTGAATTTAAACAAATAAATTTAATTTAAAAAAATAAATAAAATGATATTCTACCAAAAAAAAAAAAAACAATCAGAGCAGAAATAAATTAAATAAAGACTTCAAAAAAACAATAGAAAAAATCAGTGAAACTAAGAGAGGGTTCTTTGAAAAGATAAACATGTGATAAACCTGTAGGCAGGCTCATCGAGAAAAAAAGAAATTCACTAATTCATGGGAATCAGTAGATACACCTCACAGGGTATAGATTTCACAGGGTGTTGCAAGGATTAAGTAAGGTTTAAATGAAATACTACCGTACAGAGCACTCAGGACACTGCCTACAAAGGTTTGCTAATGTGTTTCACATTTCATCTGGTTCTTATATATATATATATATATATATATATACACACACACACATATATATACATATATATATG
>NC_064816.1:9644982-9649075 GCF_023721935.1 Panthera uncia | reverse complement strand
CCAGAGCCTGGAGCCTGCTTCCGATTCTGTGTCTCCCTCTCTCTCTGCTCCTCCCCCGTTCATGCTCTGTCTCTCTCTGTCTCAAAAATAAATAAACGTTAAAAAATAAAAATAAAAAATAAAATAAAAAATAAAAAGATGGGGCTTTATTACTTTCTTTATTTAAACGTTTTTATTTATTTCTGAGAGAGAGACACAGAGGTGAGTGGGGGAGGGGCAGAGAGAGAGGGAGACACAGAATCTGAAACAGGCTCTGGGCTCTGAGCTCTCAGCACAGAGCCCAATGCAGGGCTCGAACCCACGCACCGCGAAATCATGACCTGAGCCGAAGTCGGACGCTTGACTGACTGAGCCACCCGGGCACCCCGGTCTTTATTACTTTCTGACTTAACTAAGTCCAGGCCGGTGAGGCCTTTCAGGGTACCCACGTTCTTCCCATACTGCTGCTCCTCCATCCCCCAGCACCTTGTCCTCAATGATATGACCTAAAACAGGTTGCTCCAAAGCTGCATTTGTATTGGTGGGTGGTGGGGAGATAGAGTCCAGGGCAATTTGTCTGGAGCACAGGATGAAGAGGGAAGAGTTGGGAAAAGGGATACATCTACTCACTCTATAATATGCTAATGAAGTTGTGATCGTTTCCTTGGAGAGCTGTCTGAAAGCAACAATCCAGAAGCGGAAGGTAGCCCGGCCAAAAACTAGCTGCAAGGGAGGCTGGGACAAGGTGGCCTTCAGACGGAGAACATGGTCCATATAAAATCTGAGGAACCCATTCAATGATGAAAAAGAAGGGGGAGGGGCGCCGGGGTGGCTCAGTCAGTTAAGTATCTGGCTCTTGGTTTCAGCTCAGGTCACGATCTCACGCCTCGTGAGTTCCAGTCCACATAGGACTCTGTGATGACAGTGCGGAGTCTGCTTGGGATTCTCTCTCTCTCTCTCTCTCTTTTTCTCTCTCTCTCTCTCTCTCTGCCTCTCCCCTGCTCATTCTCTCTCTCTCTCTCTCTCTCTCTCTTTCAATCTCAATATAAATAAATAAACTTAAATTTTTTTTTTTAAATAAAAGGAAGGGGGAGGGGAATGGATACTGTAGGCAATTACAAGAGACAGACCAAGAAAGTGCCTTTTAGGTAACAATCACTTAGCATCTGTAAATGGACTCTGAATGTTAACAAAGGAAGGACCCATGTCTCTGAGAATCTATAGTCTAGCAGAATGGGCTGGTCCCTTCCTCTCCCCACTCCCCACCCTCACCCTGCTCTACTCCAGAGGGACTGCTCACACCTTGACCTCCAAGCTCCAGGCCTCCAGGTACATGCTGCTGTCTCTACCTGAAACTCTGGTCCCAGTACCTCACCTGGCTGGCTTCCTTCCTCTCTTCTCTGCTCAAGACTCAATTCAAGCATCACATCCCCCTGGATGGCCTCCGTAAGCCCTCCCATATGAGTTAATACCCCCTTCCCCAGGTTCTTCTGCTGGAGGGATGCGGAGGTCAGAAGTACGGTCAGAGGTTCAAATCTCAGCACTTCAGTGGCAAGTGACATGGGCAAAATGACACAACCTTTCTGTATTAGCCAGGGATCTCCAGAGAAACAGAACCAACAGGGGACCCAGAAGAAAGAGATATGTTATAAGGAACTGGCTCATGCGATTATGGAGCCCCACATGTCCCAAGATACACAGTAAACAAGCCAGAGATTCAGGACATCCAATGGTGTTGTTCCACTTCAAACCCAGAGGCCTGAGACCCAGAAGAGCTGACGTTTCAGGCAAGCATGAAGGAAACAAAACCTCTGTCCCAGCTCAAGGCAGTCAAGCAGGCAGTCAGGCAGAAGAAAGTTCCCTCTTGCTCAGACATCTTGTTCTATTCAGGCCCTCAACCAATTGGACGAGGCCCACTCACGTTGGGGAGGGCAATCAGTCCATCTACCCATCCAAATGTTCATTTCATCCAGAAACACTCTCACAGACACACCAAGGGTCATGCTTGACCAAATATAGCTGGGTGCTCTCTGACCCAGCCAAGTTGACACATAAAATTAACCATCACACTCTCCAAGACTGATTTAGTCATCTGTAAGATGGGGTAATAATGGCCTCTACCTCCTTGGAAGGATGGAAAGGTTAAATGAAATAATACATGTGGAGTACTTAGCAGGGTGCCTGGTCCATAGTATACCTTCTTCCGTCCAGGTTCTCCATTGTTCTCTCTGGTGGGCCCACAACCGTCACAGTCATGTGTTGTCACCACCTACACAGTGAGCTTCTTGAGGGCAGGAATCAGCCCAAGCCCGCACTGGGAGTGCAACAAGTGTTCACTGAAGTAGTGAACAAATAATCGTGTAATTATCATGTAACAGGAACATTTCGTTATGAAGTTTCATTGCCCATTTCCTCAAACAGTGAAACATAGCGGGGCACCTAGATGGCTCAATCAGTTGAATATCCAACTCTTGATTTCAGCTCGGGTCATGATCGCGGGGTTGTGGGACTGAACCCCATGTGGGGGGCTCCACCCTGATTGAGATTCTCTGTCTCCCTCTCCCTCTCTCCCCTGCTTGCTCTCTCTCTCTCTCTTTCTCTCTAAAATAAAATTTTAAAAAAAGGTAAACATAGAATTACCATATGACCCAGCAATTCCACTCCTAGGAATATACCCAAGGGAACTGAAGGCAGAGACTCAGACACTTGCACGCCTATGTTCATAGCCACACTATTCACAGTAGTCAAAAGGAAGAAACAGCCCAAGTGTCCATCAATAGATGAAAGGATTTTTAAAAAGTAGATCCCCAGGGTAGAAACTTATTGAGTCATAAAAAGGAGTAAAGCTCTGATTCACGTTACAACATGGGTAGACCTTGAAACCATCATGCTGGGTGAAGGAAGCCAGACACAAAAGGTCACGTAGTGTAAGGTTCCATTTCTATGAAAGGTCCAGGACAGGCAAATCCACTAAAGCAGATTAGCAGTGTCCAGAGGCTGGGGGGAGGGGGCGTGGGGAGTGATCGCTTCATGGGTTTTATCTTGGGATGCTGGAAATGTTTTGGAACTACACAGAGGTGGTGGTTGCACCACCTCGTGCATATTCTAAGTTGCCCTGCACCGTATACTTTAAGAGGGTGCATTTCGTGTTGTCCAAAGTACATCCCAGTTAACAAAATGCACTGCCAGAAAAAGGTGCAAAGTCCTCTCGCTGGATCAGACACTACAATAGCAATTCTGAAGGGCAGATGCTCTGGTGCCTACCCTGTACGAATGAGTTTCAACCACGAACATCTCAGCTGTCATTTAGTGGACAGAGGTATGTTTTCTATGGAGGCTGCTTGTAAACTAGCAAACTCAGCTCAGGATTTCCACAAAGCTCAGACCAAAGGAGCCAAACCTTAAAAAGATTTACTCGAACCCTGGTTCTGAATGTTCCTGCAGCCCTTTTTTGTATATCACTCTGCTTATAACTCTTCGGTGCAGTTGCATTTTCCTCCTAAGAGCATCCACGCCGCCCATGAACTCTGAGCACCTACGTCCTCCAGGGACTGTTCTAGATGCTGTTTCGTGAAGAAGACAAAGTCCCTGTCCTGATGGGTTTTACTGCCTAGTAACTGAACACGCAGGCCTACCTCGTGTTGTTGGGATTCATTTTACTGCACTTCGCAGGTATCGTGTTTTTTACAAATTGAAAGTTTGGGGAGTCCCCCCCCCCCCAGCTACGGAACAAGCCTGTTGGCGTCATTTTTCCGACAGCATTTGCTCACTTTGTGTCTTTGTGTCACATTTTGATCATTTTCACAGTATGTCAAACTTTTTCATTGTTATTACATCTGTTATGTTGATCTGTGATCAGTGATCATGAGCTGCTGAAAGCTCAGGGGACGATTAGCATTTTTTAGCAATAAAGTATTTTTTACTTAAGGTTTGCACACTTTTTTTTTAATTTTTTTTTCTTAATGTTTTTATTTATTTTGGAGACAGAGAAAGACAGAGCATGAGCGGGAGAGGGGCAGAGAGAGAGGGAGACACAGAATCAGAAGCAGGCTCCAGGCTCTGAGCCATCAGCACAGAGACCGACCCGGGGCTCGAACTCACAGACTGTGAGATC
>NC_064816.1:9642334-9644972 GCF_023721935.1 Panthera uncia | reverse complement strand
ACACAGAACCTGAAGCAGGCTCCAGGCTCTGAGCTGTCAGCACAGAGCCCAACGTGGGGCTCGAACCCACGGACCGCGAGATCATGACCTGAGCTGAAGTCAGATGCTTAACCGACTGAGCCACCCGGGTGCCCTTAAAGTTTTTATTTTAATGCCAGTTAGTTAACATACAGTGTTATATTAGTTTTAGGTGGACACGATAGTGATTCGACAATTGCACACATCAGCCGGTGGTCATGGGTTAAATAGGTGATGGAGATTAAGGAGTGCACTTGCGGTGAGCACTGGGTGACGTGAGGCTTGTACATTTTTTAGACATGCTGCTATTGCACGCTTCATAGACTACAGTATAGTGTAAGCCAAACTTTTATAGGTACTGGGAAACCAAAAAGTTCATTTGAATAGCTTTACCGTGCTATTCACTTTACTACCAGGGTCTGGAACCAAACCTGCAATCTCTGAGGTGCGTCCGTACCCACAAATCCCCTGGGAAACTGGGTGAAATGCAGATTTGGACTCATGCCCCCAAGAGTCTGCATTCCAAACAGGCTTCCAGGTGATGCTGATGCCGCTGGTCCAAGGACCACGCTTTAAGTACAAGGATGTGGGGATTCGCGTAAAAATAGCCTTTCAAGCCCGCCTATATTACGATTTTGTTACACCTATATTTATAAAATTCCACCGCAGCCCTTCATTCTTTTCACCCTCTGTCTCATGTCTTTGCTTCACTTCGTAGATGAATTTCTTGATTTAAAAAGGCCAGTTAGAATGAATGTCTTTTCTTTTCCTCTCTTTTTGTTTTTTGGTTTTTGTTTTGTTTGTTCATTTTTTTTTAATTTTTTTTTAACATTTGATTTATTTTTGAGACAGAGACAGAGCATGAACAGGGGAGGGTCAGAGAGAGGGAGACACAGAATCTGAAACAGGCTCCAGGCTCTGAGCCGTCAGCACAGAGCCTGACGCGGGGCTCGAACTCACAGACCGTGAGATCATGCCCTGAGCCGAAGTCGGACGCTTAACCGACTGAGCCACCCAGGCGCCCCTTGTTTGTTCGTTTTTGCACAAGGAAAGAAACTGCTAGAAGACATATTCCCATAGGGCTTTTTTTTTTTTTTAAGCTTATTTATTTTTTTTTTTTGGTGGGGGGGGGGGGGGGGGGGAAGGAGCCAAGAGAGAGAATCCCAAGCAGGCTCCTCACTGCCAGTGCAGAGCCTGATGCGGGGGCTTGAACCCACAAACCTTGAGATCACGACCTGAGCAGAAGTGGGAAGTTTAACCAACTGGGAACTCAGGTGCCCCTAGGACGACTTTTGAGCTATAACAACTTCACTTTTCCTCAGCTTTGGCACCACTGACATCTGGGCCTGAGTCATTCTTTACCACGGTGTGGGGGAGGGCTGTCCTGTGCCTTCTAGGGTGTTCAGCGGCTTCTCTGGCCCCCACCCACTGAGCATCCCTCGGTGGTGACAATCCAGATGTCTCTAGACATCACCAAATGTCGCTGGGAGGCCAAAATCGCCCTACTGGAGCACCACTGTTTTATTCCTCGCAAGCTTACCACTCCCCTGATGGTAAAAGACGTTCATAATAACTATCCTCATCTGGACACAGACACTGTTCTTCGAAGATGGCATCTCTTATTCATTTAATCTTCCCCAAAACTCTAGGGCGTCCTTTTACTGTCCCCATCCTTATAAGAGGAGACCAAGGCACAGAGCAATCGAGTTATTTTTCCAAGTTTATGCAGCTGGTCAGTGGCAGAGACAAGATTCAAGCCGGGTCCTCTGGCTCCAGAACCTGCTTTCTCGTGCTTTCTACTTTCCCTCAGGGTGTGGGATCTATCAGATTGGATTTTTTTTTTTCTTATTCTTTGTGTCTCCAAAGCTGCAACGTGTTGTTGAGAAATTCGAGTCACTTCTCACTAATGACACTCCATGGGCAATGGGAGAGAAGAGAGAAGTCGCATCTCGGGCCACAACTCTTCTCCAGACTGTAGAATCGAGCGCTCTAGAAACTGCCTTGAAATCCCCAGAGCAAAAAATCCAGAAAATTCACAACAGTACTGTGGGTAAGAAGAGGAGCTGGCCTGATACACACGGGGGCTATTACAAGCTGGAGTCTGGGTTACACAGTTAGAAAAGTAAATAAACACGCTGCCTGAGTCCATTTATATAGAATTCTAGAAAGTACAGTCTAATCTATAGTGACAGGAGAAGGGGGAGAGAGGAGTAAAAGAGCATGAGACAATTTAAGGAGACTGTTGGGAATGAGAGACACGTTCAGTACCTTGATTGTGGTGTTAGTATCACAGGTGCATACCGTATACACACTCTATGAAACTCATCAAATTGTACACTGTTTTATATGCAATTTGTTGCACATTAATCACACCTCCATAGAGCTGTTAGGAAACGAAGGGAAAGGGAAGGGAAGGGAGGAAAGAAAAGAGAAAACAGAGAAAAGAAAAGAAAAGAAAAGAAAAGAAAAGAAAAGAAAAGAAAGGGAAGGGAAGAAAGAAAAGAAAGGAAAGGGAAGGGAAGGGAAGGGGAAAGGGAAAGGGAAAAGAAAGGAAAGGGAAGGGAAGGGAAGGGAAGAGAAAAGAGAGAAAAGAAAAGAAAAGGAAGGGAAGAAAGAAAAG